>NC_133326.1:244337557-244525057 GCF_042186555.1 Aquarana catesbeiana | reverse complement strand
AGGCTGTTGTAGGACCACAGTCTGGGGACATCTAGATCATCTGCTGGTGCTGTTGATCTCTGGGATTCTTGGACCAGATTGTGCTCCCTCTTATATGGACTCCGCAAGATCCCAATTTTCTGGTACACCGACTTTTTCCAGCGTTGACTTCCTCTTTATTTTATTTTGACCATGAATAAATGGATCATTTTTTGAGTTTAGCAAAAGACTTTTTATGTTTTTTCTTTGAAATCATTGATTTTACACACAATGTTAAATTAACAAGGGACAACAATCTCATTGAGTTAGAAAAAAAACACACCAAAAATACATTACTAATGTTAATAATGTTCAAGTGGTAAGTCTTGAAAATCCAAAAATTTACGTAACCAAAAACGGTGCTTTGGGTTAACTTTATCTAAAAACTAAAAAATAATCACTATAAAAAAAAAAAACAGAATAATGGGTTCTTTGTGGTAACTTTACAAACCTAAAAAAAAAAAAGGGGAAAAAGTATTATTAGTATGGAAACATTGTTTTTAAAATGCATACTATATCATTCATGAGATCAAAGAGAAAAAGAATCCAGAAATCAGTTTGTGAGAACTCTGATTATGAACAGCAAAACACCTTCGTTCTTTATAGAGCCTTCGTAAAGAAGAAATAAAATGCGCTGCATTCAACGATCACAGATTTTGCAGCGTGATGAATGTGCTACCTACAATACGAACACTAGTTTTACTAGACCGAGTGCTTCCGTTTAGTTTTTGCTTATGAGCATGCGTCGTTTTTTTGTCCGTCGGACTAGCATACAGACGAGCGGACTTCGGGGTCCGTCGTACTTACGACGTAAAGATTTGAAGCATGCTTCAAATCTAAAGTCCGTCGGATTTGAGGCTAAAAAAGTCCGTTGAAAGTCCGGAGAAGCCCACACACGATCGGATTACCAGCCAGCTTTAGTCCGTCAGCGTCCGTTGGACTTTTGTAGACGAAAAGTCCGACCGTGTGTACGCGGCATAAGAGTTGTCTTGCTGTGGTAAAGATGGCTGCAAAACTTATTTAAAAAGAGCAGAAACTTTTTGAAGGACCCTCATATATCTGAAAATCGATCATTCCCGATGTACTGATGGCCAATCTCATTTCTTGAGGTCTAAAAATGTCAGGACAGTACAAATATCACCCAAATTATTTATTTTTGGAAAGCAGACAGTCTGAGGTAGCAAGAAGCATGGCGAGTTTTAAGTTGTAATTTGTCACAAGAAGAAACTAATAAACACATTTTTTTTCAAACTTACATACTGTCATCAGTGCAGTACAGAGTCATTATATAACTGGTGTGGAGGTGATCAGGGACACTGACTGGTGACAGTATTTAAAATAAATAAATAAATAATTTATATTTTCTTTCTTTTTTATTACATTTTTTTTTTGTTACAATTTTTCTAACATACTGTGAACAGAGCAACACCGTGTTACCATGGTAACATTGTACTACTCTGGGGATCAGGTTTTTTTTTCACACTATGATTGCTTATACAAGTGAATTTCAATGTTATAAGCAACCATTTCCACTGAATGAAATTGATTCATTCAGTGTTTATTATGGTGGTTAGCTGTGATTGGCCACAGCTAATTGCATGGTACAGGTGGGCTATGATTGTCCTTGTCTGTACCATGTGATCACTGTGACCAATTACAGATACAATACAATAGTGTAGTGCACAATGGATGACATGAATGAAAGCCATCCATTGTGTACATATGTCATGTAATCTGCTGTGATTGGTCACTGCAATTACATGGTACTGGCAGTGGCCAGTATACTGATCAGTCATCTGCTGTGTCCGGTGGACACAGCGGGTATTAGATAGTGCCGTAGTGTAGCCCATGGGGAGTGTGCGAGGCACGTTCTGGGCTGGACCCCTGGACAGGTGAGTGTCCTTTTATTATTTGAAGCGCTGGACTTTTAAGTAAGGAATCGCTTGAAATTGTATACAGTTAGTTATAAATATACATTGACGATAGGAAGCTGAAAACTATTTTTGTATGAGGCAAAACAAAGATTTTTTTTTTGACATTGTTAAAATTAGAGCAAACAATTATTTACTTTCAATCTCTTTTATTTTATATGGTAAGGACCTTAATATTGTACGATGCATGTCCAATCAATGTCAAGCTACTGGAAAGCAGCTAATCACAGATGACCTCTTCAGTGTGATTTTGTAGCACACAAATTTTTTAGGCCTCTAATATCCACAGCACAAATTAATTTAATGAATGGTAATTGTTAACAAATTGGCTTAACTTCTGAAAGCATCTTTAACAGCATCAAGACCAAGTTTCTCAAATATCAGTGATTATCTGCTGCTTATTGCAGCTCTAAGAGGGAACAAATAATCAAAGTGTCTATCATTAATGGTGTGTTAGTGTGATTGGATCAGAGCCAAAATGATGCATAGCCCAAACTATCAGCATCATTTAGTGTCAGTGATCAAAGACACTCAGTGAGACCAGGGAAAGGCGGAATTAGGAGTTAAGCATTTTAAGCACATTCTAAATCTTGGCCAGGTTTTATGGAAACTGACAGGATAGTTCCATGAGATGTTTTTGTTCCTTAGAGCAATCATTTATTACATGTTACTAGATGGCACAAATGCCACTTCTGTTTTTAAAACATCTTCAGTTAAAAAATGAACTCATATTCACCCAGATTAAATGCATAAGGAAAATGCAAAAGTGTTTGCCTTTGAAGGATTGGTGCCGCAAGAGACTGTGAGAAAACTGTCAGATGTGCTAATTCTGAGGTATGAAATCAGATCAAGGAATTAAACAGCACTGGATGTCAAAATGTCTGAACCATCTCACAGTATGTTCACGACCATAAACAGTCTTTATTTCCTGCAAAAAAAAGTAAGAATGGATAATGTAAATGTTTGTAGCAGACTACTTGCATCTACGATGCAAATGTTACCAACTGGACGACATAATAACTATTAGAATATTTTTGGGCATTGATTGTTTGGGTGCACAGCTACAGTTCATGGGATATTTAAAATGATCATTTCATTTCATGTTTCAGGGGGAATAATTGCAAACCCATGTAAGAAAAAAAAATCAAAGCATTATTGTCATCTTAACATTCCAGCCACAGGCAACCATTGGCTACATGTCCATTCACAGTCAGTTTTTTAAAGCACCTACTTAAAAAACAGGCAATGTTTAAGGAAAAGTGACAAAACCAATCTAGCAACTGGGGTTGATTTACTAAAACTGGAGGGTGCAAACTCTGGTGCAAATGCTGCTGCAGCTCTGCATAGTAACCAACCAGCTTCTATTTTTTTTGGTCAAAAGCTTAATTGAGCAAGCTGAAATTAGAAGCTGATTGGCTACCATGCACAGCTGCACCCAATTTTGCACTCCACCTCTTCATGATATTCTCAACTTCCTATTGGCCAACAAGGATTCCTATCATATGACATAGCCACCAACACAAGAGTAGAGCTAATTGGACTAATGTACTATGACCCCTTTCACACAACCCCTAGGGGGGTTTGTTAGAAACAGACAGTTAACCTCCATTTTTTGACTGTCAACCCAAAACCTACCATGGGAGCCAAAGGGGGTGGTACACCTGCCACTGCTGCAATGCTTTGCTTTACAGCTGTGGCAAATTGAACGTGGGACCACCCTGCAACTATGAGCCAAGCCCTTATGGTTACAGCGTGGTATTTCAATACAAAGCAATTGTAATGATAATTAAATTTGTACTTGTAAAGCATTACTACTTAAAGTGGAGTTCCACCCACTTTTACAACTCTTCAGCATCCCTCACTAAACTGTGCGCTGTAAACAAATTGGATATTTTTAAATGTTTTTTCTCAGCACCTACTGTATATCTGCTGTATTAATTTTTCACTTCCTCCTCCCTGGCCGTGGCCCATCGCATCATTTCCTGTTTGCAATGCCTTCTGGGAAGGGGCGGCAACTTCCTCTGACACTGCCGTTGCTATGGAAACCTGACCTGAAACCTATTACACTGCTTGTGCTGCACTGAGCATGTGCGAGATCTGCCAGGATGAGATCCAGGAAGAAATACAGTCTGGCTTCAGATGCCCACACCAGTGCAGTCAGTTCCAGTCAGTTTCCGGTCAGTTTCTGCATCGTAAACTGGCCAGAAGCTGTCTGGAACTGACTGCACTGGTGTGAATTAGAGCCATTGGAATACATGGAAAACACTGTGCATTTTTTTTTAGTGCAGAAAAAAGCCCACAGAACTGCATCTGGTGTGAACTGGCCCTAAAAGAGTAAAAAGATCATAATTTTCCTTTAACTATGATGCCAGAGAGTCAATAAAAGAATACCGCTTCCAGATCTTGTCAGCAAACTGCTGCAAAATGACTTAAATCGAATGTGTCCAGCTTAAATAGCCCTGTAAAAACAATGGTTTACTTTAAATATTGTTTCCATTTTCTACAAATTCTATGCACTGCCAAGACATCATTAGCTAAACACCTCACTGCTGTCCAATCAACCTGTCTTTTGTTACTTCCCCGTCTGCTGCAGAAGAAAATGAATGTTATTAAATGTGTCTTTACCCAAGATTGGCTGGTATTTGGTTACTATGCCAGCTGTCTAAGAGGTGCTTAGGTCTGCTTGTTGCTGACCTAGCTCATTGTCTGGGTAGAGCCCAAGTCTCAACATGCTGCACTAAACATACTGTCGGGAGCTAGCACCAGATGTTACTCCTTTGTACAGGTACTTAAAAGAATTACAGAATCTCTGCAAGCTTTTGCTGTTTCTAAAATAATTAATTTGACAGAACATGTGGACATTTGTCCTTTTAAGCCTTACAATGATATATAAAATTATATATTAAATATATTATATTAAATTATATATATTAAATATATATTTAATATATATATATATATATATATATATATATATATATATATATATATATAGTATCTCACAAAAGTGAGTATACCCCTCACATTTTTGTAAATATTTTATTATAGCTTTTCATGTGACAACACTGAAGAAATGACACTTTGTTATAATGTAAAGTAGTGAGTGTACAGCTTGTATAACAGTGTAAATTTGCTGTCCCCTCAAAATAACTCAACACACAGCCATTAATGTCTAAACCGCTGGCAAAATAGTGAGTACACCCCTAAGTGACAATGTCCAAATTGGGCCAAACGTGTCATTATTTTCCAGCACTGCCTTAACCCTCTTAGGCAAGGAGTTCACCATAGCTTCATAGATTGCCACTGGAGTCCTCTTCCACTCCTCCATGGCGACATCACGTAGCTGGTAGATAGTAGAGACCTTGCGCTCCTCCACCTTCCGTTTAAAGATGCCCCACAGATTCTCAATAGGGTTTAGGTCTGGAGACATGCTGGGCCAGTCCATCCCCTTTACCCTCAGCTTCTTTAGCAAGGCAGTTGTAGACTTGGAGGTGTGTTTGGGGTCGTTTTTATGTTAGAATACTGCCCGACAACCCACTCTACGAAGGGAGGGGATCATGCTCTACTTCAGTATGTCACAGTACATGTTGGCATTCATGGTTCCCTCAATGAATTGTAGCTCCCCAGTGTCGGCAGCACTCATGCAGCACCAGACCATGACACTACCACCACCATGCTTGACTGTAGGCAAGACACACTTGTCTTTGTACTCCTCACCTGGTTGCCGCCACACAAGCTTGACACCATCTGACAACCAAATAAGTTTATCTTGGTCTCATCAGATCACAGCACATGGTTCCAGTAATCCATGTCTTCAGTCTGCTTGTCTTCAGCAAAATGTTTGCGGGCTTTCTTGTGCATCATATTTAGAAGAGGCTTCCTTCTGGGATGACAGCCATGCAGACAAATTTGATGCAGTGTGCAGCGTATGGTCTGAGCACTGAAAGGCTGACCCCCCACTCACTCCTTCAACCTCTGCAGCAATGCTGGCAGCACTCATATGTCTATTTCCCAAAGATGACCTCTATATATGACTCTGAGCATGTGCACACATGCATCAACTTCTTTGGTCGACCATGGTGAGGCCTGTTCTGAGTGGAACCTGTCCTGTTAAACTGCTTTAAGGTCTTGGCTACTGTGCTGCAGCTCAGTTTCAGGGTCTTGGAAATGTTCTTATAGCCTAGGCTATCTTTATGTAGAGCAACTATTCTTTTTTTCAGATCCTCAGTTCTTTGCCATGAGGTGCCATGTTGAACTTCCAGTGACACTCACTACTTTACATTGTTGCAAAGTGTCATTTCTTCAGTGTAGTCACATGAAAAGATATAATAAAAAATGTATCAAAAATGTGAGGGGTGTACTCACTTTTGTAAGATACTGTATATTAAATTATAGATATACCTTGTATATGCTTATTCCTTCCCCTAAACCCATAATATTTTAGTAAGGAGCTGACTATTAACCCAACATGCTTTTATTTTATTAAAAATCAAGCTGGCTATAGTCAAACAGTAACATCACCTGATGTATAAGTTCCGGTTCTAGCGAATATTATCTCATCGTATCCCCTCCTACCTCCTGTGCATCCTAATGGGCTAGTGAATCATCCATCACAGTATCTGGCCAGTAGGGGAGCTCAGGACATGGGAGAGGCTGCCCCAGACATCATCAAAAAGTGTCAGAACTTGCATGTTAGGGTGGTCCATGTCTGAAGGCTCATGAGGTGTTTGAAGTATGTAAAGGTATCTGGATTCTGCCTGAATTTTATACCTATCTCTAGTTTATCCACTTAAAAATTGACTGATGTACTTTAAAGCTGAAGTTTAGTTAAAAAAAAAATTCTATACGGCTTTAGTTACATTACTTACCTTTATGGTTCAATAATTTTTATATAAAGTTTTACATGTAAAATGCAGCAAGGACGCATCAATAACGCACCCATGTTATGTGTTCTTTTTCCCAGTGGAGGAAGGGTGGTAGTTTCTGGTCCACGTTAGGATATTGGAAGGCATTATAGAACCACAAAATTCCCCCTTTAACCTCCTGTTTTGTAGTTATAAATAACTCAACACCAAGGAGTCAATTATTACATAATTAAGAGGGAATTTGGAATGGAAGTGGTGAATCTGCATAGCAGAGAATGTACCCGTCCATATGTCCTCAGGAATGTCAAAAACGCTATGATAGCCTAGATTAGTCCAATGAGTTACTTTTAGGAAGCGGATGAGATATTCATATGCCGTAAGGGGTAAAGGAATCTTGTCTGCAGGTTTTGTTTGAGGATGCATGCTTAAGAGGGATTGCTGTGCCTCTAATGATGCTTATATGGAGGGGAGCTCAAGAATTGAAAGATAATGAAAGATAATGCCCAATAGCTTGAGCAATCAACAAAGAGGGTAAGTCCCAGTGTTTAAGAAGGGACTTTTCTATGGAGACCCACAATTTATCAGTGTTGGGTGCAAACCAGGCTTTAAGCTGGTCTAGAATAGCAGCCAAATGATAATATTTCAGCACCGGTAAACCAACCCCTCCTGACGATTTCTTATTAATTAGGATAAAAGAGAAAACAAACGTGCGCTCATAATGAACATAATCTGTGTAAAAAATACATAATCTAAATCCCTGTAAGAAAATCAGAAATGTGCATCAAAAAAATATTGATAATTAATAAATGGTAAAAAGCTGTGAAAAAAATATGCTTAAAAAGTGTCATAACATTTCAAGAAAAGTTTTCACAACCCAAATGGATAAGGAACAGTCCTTAGATGAAATACTCCAAGGAGCGAAAGTTCTTATGATGAACAGTAGGAGAGGGAGTCCCATACATAAACAGTTACTTCACAGAAGCAGGAAGAAGTATCCACCTTCCGACCAGTCAGACACCTCAATGATGGACCTCCTCTCTGGTGAGGTCTCACACGCAGGCAGACTTTGCCCTCTGCAGGGACTGTGGATGGATGATGTCCGGATCCAGCTCATACAGTGTGCGTCTCCAGCTTGGCTTCTACCAACTCATCCACCTGGGGGGGGGAGGGAGTGACAAGCACACTTGTCCCAAAGGGAGGTGGATAAAAAACAAAAGAGGGGCTCCGATGGTGTAATAAAGTTTGCACGGGTGTTTTATGCCGGCTTTTTTATATTGTATTCACGGAGCTCACTTGTTGTGACTCCATTGTTTTAACTAGCAATAAATTCCAAAACTTTATTACACCATCGGAGCCCCTCTTTTGTTTTTTATCCACCTCCCTTTGGGACAAGTGTGCTTGTCACTCCCTCCCCCCCAGGTGGATGAGTTGGTAGAAGCCAAGCTGGAGACGCACACTGTATGAGCTGGATCCGGACATCATCCATCCACAGTCCCTGCAGAGGGCAAAGTCTGCCTGCGTGTGAGACCTCGCCAGAGAGAAGGTCCATCATTGAGGTTTCTGACTGGTCGGAAGGTGGATACTTCTTCCTGCTTCTGTGAAGTAACTCCCTCTCCTACTGTTCATCATAAGAACTTTCGCTCCTTGGAATATTTCATCTAAGGACTGTTCCTTATCCATTTGGGTTGTGAAAACTTTTCTTGAAATGTTATGACACTTTTTAAGCATATTTTTTTCACAGCTTTTTACCATTTATTAATTATCAATATTTTTTGATGCACATTTCTGATTTTCTTACAGGGATTTAGATTATGTATTTTTTACACAGATTATGTTTATTATGAGCGCACGTTTGTTTTCTCTTTTATTTTTATTGTACACAGGTATTGGTGTTTTATTCGTGCAGCTTTAAGTGTTTATATTATTTTTCAGCGCGTTTATTTTCTTTTATTAATGCTTATTAATTAGGATGCTATAGAGAATTCTGGTCCTGTCCCTTTTCCATATAAATTTCCTAAAGGAGATCTCAAAATCTTGATAAAACTTAGTGGGCAGGGAGGTAGGAATGGTCCTAAAAAGATATAAAATCTTAGGTAATACAAGCATTTTAAATGCCACAATCCTCCATATCTAATAAAGCTCTTAGGAGGCTATGGAATCTAGTTTTTTCTTAACCGAATCTATGAGAGAGTTAAAATTAGCTTCAATTATTTCAGCGGACGAATATGTAAGGGAAATACCTAAATGTTTCAATGACTTTGGTTCCCAAATATACCTGCACTGTGTTTGTACCTTTACATCAATACAGATAGGAAGAGCAGATGATTTAGTGACATGATACTACACTGAATTTTTGCAGTTCCCTTTGGACCTCCTGTAAGGATGATAGGGAGTTCATCAGTGTTCAAATAACATTATCTGCAAAAAGTCCAATTTTATGAAACTCTTTGTCCACTTTTATACCTGAGATTTGGAGGTGCAACCTAATTGCAGTAGCAAGAGGTTCCATAATAAGTGTGAAGATAATTTCGGATAATGGGCACCCCTGGCGTGTACCATTTGTAATATTAAATGTGTTCAATAGAACATTAAAAGTAGATATACATGCTAAAGGATTAGAATATAACGCCATGATAGCCGGTTAAACAAGCCCAGTAAAACTGAATTTAGTGACGACAGAACGTAGAAACTCCAATGAACCCTGTCAAAAGCCTTTTTTATTACTTACCTTTAAAGAGTTATGTATCATAATGTGTAGCCTGCTGGATTCTGTAGAAATTTTCACTGCAAGGCTGACCTGTCCCCACACTGCTGCTTTATGTCTGGCGCTGTGAGGGTTACCAGTTTCCAGTCTCTGGGCTCAGCTGCACTAAAGCTTATCTGATGGGGACACCCTTCCTGCCCTCTCCCCATTGAAAAAAAGCTCCTTCATTGATTACACTGCCTGTAACATGACCTGTGAATGCAGGTAAGTCTGATCAGTCACACAATGCTCTCCTAAATTCACAGATTGAGTTACAGGCAGTGTAATCATTGAAAGAACTTTTCTCAATGGAAGAAAGGGCAGAAGGGGGCATGACCCCATCATCTTTAGCACAGCTGAGCCTGGACACCTGAAGCTGGTAACCCCCCACAGTGCAAGAAGTTTAGGAGCAGGAAGGGGACAAGGTAGCCCTGCAGTAACAGAATCCAGCAGCCTGCACATCTAATATGGAAAAAAGGAAGGGAAATTGTTAAGCACATGTGGGCCCCCACCATTCACAGGACAAATTACAAGATGCAATGGAGTGCGAAGAATCTTCTTATCTATGGATAACATTTTACAACATAAAATTGCAAAATCATTATTCCGCAACAAGCAAATCAATATTTTTGTTTTTGCCATTAGACCTTAAATGTTTCAAATGTGGAAATCATCTAATTTTGTTGTCACTTGGACACAGATAACCTATTTTACCTTAACCATTAAAGTGAGTTCATTGCATGTCACCACCAGTGATACATACAGAAAATAGAGGACCTCCAGCTATACTCCCTTTCTTTATATAGTGATAAAGAAATCCTAGCTATGCATACTCGTGTGTGAAGCAAATATGTCAAGATTTTTCTTATCGATTCAAATAGGCAGACTGGAACATCTGACACATATTCTGCATGACAAAGTAGCCATTACAAAATACTGCCAGAACTAGATAAGCTTGCCATAACGAAAAGCTTTTTGTACATTCAGATTTTTAAAAAAAGAAGAAAAAGAAAATAAAATAAAACACAAGGCAAGTGTTTACATCTTCAAACATTGTCTAGCTTCTTAGTAAATTGCTTCACTTTCTTGTGATATTCCCATAATTAATTAGCATGGCTGGTCATAAGAAACCTAGGTTATTTGAGTAATTTGCACTAACCCAACAATGTCTGTATTACAGATAACATTGATTTTCTTTGTCTTTCATGCAGAGATAACATTCACACTGATCAATGTTTCAATTACTCCAGTGATATAGATATATGTCCTTGTACAAGCAGAAAAGAGGATTAGAGTAAATAAAATATCTTTATAACAAATTCAAGAATATTATGCTAGACTCTGCAAAATTCCTGTTTGATGAGAAGGTCACAGAAATTAGAAATTTGCGTTTGGAAATATTTTCAGAGAGTGCTGGAATGTGCTCACTGATGCACAGATGTAACACTTTCCCAGATGTGTTTCAGTAATGGGCTATTCTTTATATCTCCTCACTAGTGGCATAATGCAGCCATGGTTGATAAACACTGCTGGGGAAAATAAGTAGAAGACCAAACCAATAAATAATAACTGCATATGCATCTATACACCTAATTTGTGCATCTGTAGACAAGGTAAATATCAGGATGTCCACCGAGACATGATTTAAATTGTTTATAGCATTGTGCGGTGTGGGGAACAGAAAATAAATGGCTACAATTATTTATAGCATCTAACTAATAAATTGGCCATATTTTATCAATGCTGCATTTAGTATGGAAGGTTTAATCATTTCAAGGACAAGGCTACATTTTAACAAACATTAAATTACAAAATTTTTCCACAGAGAATTTTGGCGTCCCTCAGAATCACAAACTTCATTTCATTAGAAGAGTTGTATCACCCAACTACAATAAAAGAGAATATTCAAGAAGATGAGATTTAGCTAGGAATATATTAGAACCAAAGTCTTCCATGAAACCCTAATCGAAGTGTAATGCCGTGTACACACGGGCGGACTTTTCGACCAGACTGGTCCGACGGAACGAATCCGTCGGACAATCCGACCGTGTGTGGGCTTCATCGGACCGGCAGCGGACTTTTTCAGTCGAAAATCAGATGGACTTTAGATTTAAAACATGTTTCAAATCTTTCCGACGGATTCGAGTCCGGTCGAAAAATTTGTTCGTCTGTATGCTAGTCCAACGGACGAAAACCGACGCTAGGGCAGCTATTGGCTACTGGCTATCAACTTCCTTATTTTAGTCCGGTCGTACGTCATCACGTACAAATCCGTCAGACTTTGGTGTGATCGTGTGTAGGCAAGTCCGTTCATTCGAAAGTCCATCGGAAGTCCATCAAAAGTCTGTCAAAAGTCCGTCGGAAAGACCGTCGGACCTTTGATGCCGAAAAGTCCGCCCGTGTGTACACGGCATAAGGGGGACTAGGATTGGGCAGGTGAGGCTGCCAAACTATGCAAATCCCCATCCTGTTTCTTCTTGGATCTCTGGTTGTATTAACCTTCTGCCATATTGTGTTATTTTCCTGGCCTAAGGGTGGCTCATGACATCCCTGACATGAGGCTTTAATATTTGAGAACAAAGGAATACACATAAAATGCATTTTCTGCACTTTACTGAAACTTCACAAAGAATTCAAGGACATCTGACATCAAATTTGACACACTATCAAAATTCTTCAGCACGGAATGCCACACACAGGAGTAGACAGTCTATAACAGTCATTTCTACGCAGAAGGCAGGCACATATCTTTGATGCCATCTTCCCTCTACACCTCCATTCTTCTCCTTGGGAGTATTAAAGAGTTGGGGCCACTTCCCTGTATAGTCCACAGCATTAAAGTGGTTCTAAAGGCTGAAGGTTTTTTAACTACATGTATTTTATGCATGAAAGTAAAAAACCTTCTGTGTGCAGTTCCCCTTCCCCCAGCCCCCCAGTCCTTACCTGAACTCACTCCGATCCAGCAATGTTTTCCCTTTACACCTTGTCCAGGACCTGCAGCTGAGGGTCAGGGGGGACAAGGTGACCTCTTTAGTGTATCAGTCTCTCTTTATCTCCCCTTGTCACTTCTACATCTCTGCCCAGCATGCTACCAGATGGCACACTCATTCCCAGGCTTCCACCACTACTGACATTGGAGGACTCTTTCCAGGCCTTCCATGAACTGCACCACCTTTACTAGGATGTTAGCCCTGCAAAGGGCCCTTTAAATGAATACTGCAGGAGATAACATCTTTGCAGCTCTGAGGTGTCTGTCTCCCATTCCCCATCTCCCATCTACCTTTTGTTATTCTGAAGAAATCCCTGTGTGTTTGTCTGTTCCTGTGTGCTGAGTGATTTCATAATTATTAACCAGCTGCTGCACCTGCAGACCTCTAATGAGGGAAATTGCAGGGTCAGCATCCCTTTAGACGTGATTTACTATTGGGAATATCTCACCAAAAATTACATTTTGTTGCAGGGGATGCTTAAATTCTAACCTGTATCTTAGTGCAGATTTATGGGAAAATCAGTGGGTAAATCACACAAGCAGGAAATGACATATCTGGTGGTGGTGGGGAGGGGGGGGGGGGGTGTTCTGTACACATTCTGTGTACAGAACACCTCCAGGCATTGCATTTTACAGAAAATTACAGAGCTGCTGATTGAAATGGAAAGGTAATTTTCAATTACAATATGACTTGTGTTGCAATTGTATACGGTATATTATTTGTTTTTTATTTGCTATTTTATTTCCACGAAAGTGGAGTTGCCCTTTAACCATACTATACTGGGACTAGAACCTTCTAGTGGCAGATGAGCTAACTGCACTTGCCAACAACTCACTATCCAAATATGCAGGTATGTCCTGTTATGTGCTTCCTATGATCTGCCATGTACTGAAAAACCTGCTACTAATAAGGAAGAGCTCAGGCGTGTTAGCAACTCCATGTGCCCGCACCCGCCAGGAAGCTGACACTCCACAGCAGCTGCACAGATCGTGAAATGCCTCACTACCTGTGATTAGCGCTGCAGACTGTCATCTTCCTGGCGAGCGCAGGCACGTGGAGTTGTGAACACGCCTGAGCTCATCCTTAGTTACCAACATGTTGACTGAGATGGGAAGTGTCTTTTTATAGTGACTATTATGAAGGGTGTGTTTAATTTTCAAGCCCCTTTGGAGGAACCTTGCTATGCAAGTATATAGTATTTGGGTAGCACTCACCATCAAAATTAAATTTCAACTATTCATACATGTATTGTTTTTAATGTTTTGAAGCATGACCTTCCCCATCCTACAAAAAATATGCCTTTATTGCTGTCTGTGTCCATATTGGTGGGATTTCTGTTCTGTTTCACACTTGTCAATACACACAAAGTAGGGAGATTTATCCTTATTTCCTTTTCTGTCCATTAAAAATTAAAAAAACAGGCGGTAAGTAGAAATGTCCCAAAGAAGGACACACAGCAATAATAAGTTGTCAGAGGTTCTAACG
Organism: Aquarana catesbeiana; assembly: GCF_042186555.1. NCBI lineage: Eukaryota > Metazoa > Chordata > Amphibia > Anura > Ranidae > Aquarana > Aquarana catesbeiana. Next base: position 244,511,025 of record NC_133326.1, on the reverse strand, counting down.
CTTCCATAATCTATCCACAACTAAATGTAACATTTGGCTGCTGTTGGGTTTTTAAAGTGAACCAAAATTGCAGGTCTGCTTATGTAAAACACTGCATAGAAAAAGAAAAAATATATATATACTTACCTCACCTCCACTTCCACCTATGGCACCTAGGCCAAATCTCGCTTTTGGACTACTTGGTATTCCCAAGGATACCGCCAGAAAAACCACCCATGCAGTACAAAAACTGGGGGAAATGTAACTGTTTAACATGTTTTCTTCCCATGTGTTTTTTCTTTGCAGTGGTATAAAACTTTTTGAAGCATGGAATGCAATATTCCCTTTAACAAGCCTGTATAAAATGATATGTATCTTATCTTGACTTTGACTTTATTTTTATGTTGCTGGCCTTTGTATACATGCACCTGGCTGCATACTTACTGACTACATGGAGGGGAAAACTACTCAACACCAAAACATCTATTGGTAAGATGAATATTTCTAAATTTTTCTCATCAAATACCAATATAGTATAGACTATAGGGTGATTTCCTAAAACTGGAGTTCGAAACTGCTTGGCTACCATGCACGGCTGCGCTACATTCTGGGTGCTCCAGTTTTAGTAAATCTCCCTCCATATTTCTTGGCCCCTGCTTCAATAGAAAGCAAAGTAGGTAAGCAGGCAAAGTAGGCAACAATATTTTAGGTCAGTTTCTGCCTGAGGTAGGTTTCAGTCTGGCTCCATGGCAGGTGCCTAGCTGAACACCTGTATGGGGCACTAGTAATTTGTTTCTAACGCTAGTTTGAGATTTAAGTATAAGCTTAGGATATAGTTTAGGCTAAAAATGTTATTTTAAAGTGTGATAAACAAAAGCTTTTGATCAAATGCGTAATGTGGATTCATGGCGTTAAAGAAAATGCACGTGGAACAAAATAACAAATTACCTTCTTTCACTTGTATGTGCACCTGGTCTGAGAATTAGCTCTTAGAGCTGACAAATTAACAGTCATTTTTTTTGTCTTATAACTGAGGTGTTGGCAATGGTAACCGTGTTTCTTCATCAAATGAATGCTTCTAATCAGCTGCAACATCTTTGACAGTGCACATGCAAAGGGATATTATGAACATCTCAAGGCTTTTTAAAATGTGTTGTAAAAGTAATTGTTTTATAAGTGGTAACACTTGGTTTAATTTATGCTTGGTGAAAGAGATTTCAATCAATCTGTCTTATGGTTCAAACACATTCTGATCAATAAATGATCTTGTGCCACATAACATAGGAGTAAACATTCTTGACAAATATCATGGACGCTGGTTTCAGGTCTGCTTTGCGTTGTGATTAAGGAGATTGTAATTGTATTGGTACACTTGCAACAATACAGTTGAGTACCGTCATTTTTTTAAATTTGAACTGACAATTACATTTTCAGGACAAGCTATTGGGGTCTACCCCCTTCTTCTAAGGTCCTAAAGTACTGCTTGGTCCTTAGAACAAGAGGGATAGGCCCCAAAAGTTTGTCCTAAAAATGTAACTGTGAGTGCAAATAAAAAAGTATCATGGACAGTCCTCAACTGCATTGCAAGGAACCTTAAAGAGATTGCACCTGCTTGTTCTATAAAAAGATTGCACCCATCTTGTTCTAATTAGATTGCATAGATTGTCAGCCGAAATTGTCTGTTCTGTGTATTTGTTAGCAAGATGTATCACAGTGGCAAAAGTTCCATGCTTTGAGCAACTTATGGTAACAGTTTGAACAAGATGATAAAATGAATGTGGATCTAAAGCTATATGTGAACTACTCAAACCCTAACTTAGTAGTTGCTCCAGCTTTATCTTTAGTCTTAGGCTGGGTTCACATCTCCATACGGAGCAGCTCACAGCAGGAGGGGGTCCGGTGCATCCCTATTCACCATTTCAGGTCTGATTTCGGTCTGAATTTTCGGCTGGCAGATGCACAGGACTCCAAGTTGCAATAGTATGAACCTAGCCTTAAAGTAGTAGTAAACTGCTGTGGGTTTTTTCTTTTTTGCAACCTGCAAGGCAATGTCATAATGTGCTTGTATACATTGCATACTAGCACATTATGTGAAACTTACCTTAGAACAAAGCCTTCCAGCTCCGTACTGTCACCGCTGACGGCATTTCCATATTAACTCTGTCATCCTTCCGGGTTTGCAGACTCCGGCTGTGTGAGTGGCCAGAGCTGCAATGACATCACATTTGAACATGTGCGCGGGAGCCGCCGTTTACGGCACAGGACTCTGAAGGAGCGGGCCGGGTGGCCATTCTTTTAGAGTGAATGGGCCAGTGATGTCACCGGCTGCATGTACAGTAAATATCCCTTAAACGGTGCATGTTTAGGAACTATTTAAAGTACCTATAGGTAAGCCTTATTATGGTTTACCTATAGGAAGAAATTATAAATGAGAGTTTACTCCCTCTTTAACTCAATCTCTATCACTTCTCTGACATGTCTAAAGCTGAACATGAGGCAGACATAAAAGCACCAATTAATTGTGTGTATGCATTTTATGCATTCCATAAACAATGATAAAATGTACTTTTAAATGCAACTAATCAAAGTATCTGAATTTGATTAGTCCTCTGTACAGCAGCCTTCAAACTTGAAAAAATAGGGCGCAGCACTTGAGGCCAAAAAAAATTCCTGGGTTCATATGTGCTGACAAAGAAGGTGCTTACAGGGGGAAAGAGCAAAGAGATGACCTCATTAGTCAGTTGCTGCTACTTCACCGTACAATAATGGGCTGGAGGGGAGATGACCTAGGTTTATTATTATTTTAAAATAACTCCACTTTTGCTGAGAAAAAAACAATCCTCTTTGGGTGATCTACATACATTCCAGGACTCTAACAAACGTTGTTGCAGATTCCTACCTTTTGTTATTCTTAAGAAATAGCTGTTTGCTTGCCTGTCTCTGTAGGAAAGTAGATGAGCTTGCAGGCTTTCAGTGATGAAAGAGGCATGGTCTGCATCCCTTTAGACGTGATTTCCCTTTGGAAATATCTTTTTGCAAGAGATGCCCAAAATCTGATTTGTATCTTAGTGCAGACTTCGGAGAAAATCAGTAAGTCAATCACACAAGCAAGAAATTTAATTTCTGGGGGGGCGTTTTGTACACCATCTGTGTACAGAATGCCTCCAGGTTACCATATTGCATTGCATTTTATAGAAAATTACAGTGCTACAGATTGAAAAGGAAAGGCAATTCTTAATAACATTCATTAACAGGCTACAGTCACAGAATGACAGGTCCATGCAATATGCAGGACCAACATGGGAGAGCTCAAAGGGGATGCAGGTTTCCTTATGTTTCTTACAGGTTTGCTATTGGTTACAGCAGCAGCATCTACTGCACAGCAACAAGCAGCTGATTGGAAGAAATTGGCGGTTTTACATAGCCCGCTTTCTGAAGGAGATAAAAGGGGCAGTCCGCCTGTTAACAAGCAGACTCTGTGGAACCGGACCGGGACTCAGGAGCATGAAGCGCCGCTCACCTGAGAGAAGAGAGAGCTTGCTCCGCCGCCTCATAGAAAAAGCCGAGGGCTCCGGAGGTGAGGAGTGGCTTATGCAGTGCCTGGAGGATGGACGTGCTGAGACTCCGCCCGGCCCGTCGAATATCACAGCCCAAGAAAAGATGGTGGAGCCAGAAGCGGTCATGCGCAGTCCGCGCCAGCAGCCAGGGAGGAAAAAGAAGAGACAGAGAACGGAGGCTTCTTCTCAACCTAAAGGAAAGGAGGGAGCTGGCAGCGTTCCTCACAGGAATGCACCTCCAAGGAGAGAAAGTACTGCTACTCAGTCTGCACCTGCTGCAGCCAGAAGTGAGCAAAATAGGAGTCTGCCTGCTGGTGAGACATTCTCAAATGTTAATGTCACTGAATTTAATGCTCTTGTTAAATCGTTATCTGGTATGTTGCAAAAGCTTAAAGGGGCACACACAGTTGGTGCTTTTGCTGAGGAGGCTGAGGGTGCACAGTTTTCTGGTGCTTTGTATGATGCTGATACTATTAATAATTTTAAAGGGGCACAGTTACATGGTGCTTTTTCACAGCAAGCTGAGAATGTTTTACAACAGTATGAAAGTGATGACATAAGTACAATTTGGCATAATGTGATAGAAAACCCCCTGGGCAAGAATTTTAAACATAATACAGGTGGTACGGCCCGCAAGCCGGTTCAGGCTCGTAAAGCTGTTATGCCTTCTGCACGCTCTGCGCATTCTATGGTTGCAGAGTCCTCCTTTAAGGCTCCTATGCCATGTGAAATATCACCGCTGGGCTTCCACTTATCCACTTCTGTCAAAGAAAAAATTTGGGGAGGTGAATTTGTTGATTTGTTGTCTTTATTGCCAGCTTCCAAGGAATTTCTAGTTAAATCTGACAAGAAATCAGATGAGCGCACAGAAGAGGATAGGCGCAGGGCGGTACCTAAAACCTTTCAGAACTGGCTGCAGGCCTTTTGCATTTTTGCATCCGTGTTGGGTGAACAATTCCCTGAGAAATGTTCAGGCCTTTTTCAACACGTGGATATAGTTTCTGAAGCATTTCGTAATTTTGGCGGTTCAGCCTGGTTCACCTATGATGAGAATTTCAGACAAAAATTAGCAGTTCACCCTTCCTTGCAATGGGGATGTAAGGATGTTGGTTTATGGTTGAATCTCATGCTTCCACAAAAACCGCAGTTCACACCTAGAACTGGGCCTAGCCCACAAACTGCCTTTCGTAAAGGTTTCTGTTTTGCCTTTAATGAAGGACAGTGCAGGTTCTTATCTAACTGCAGATATAGGCATGAGTGCTCCTTCTGCAATGGGAACCATTCGGCGAATAGATGTTTCAAAAAATCATCAGTTGCTTCCCTCCCATCCTTTCCACGCGATGCTGGTGGAAAAGGCCAGGACCCCAGTGAGCCTGCTAAGCATGCAACCGTGGCTAGATCTCTATCCAGACCGCACGATGGCGCGGCTGCTATCTGATGGTTTCAAGAACGGTTTCTTGGTTCCCTCCTTTTCAGGGTCTGGATGCACTTTAGTTAAAAATTTGCGCTCTGCTAGGTGTCATCCTGAAATTGTACAAGAGAAAATATTTAAAGAGGTGTCAGAAGGAAGAGTAGCTGGCCCCTTTTCCTGCCCACCTTTTAAAGATTTTCGCATATCCCCATTGGGCATTGTTCCTAAAAGAGAGCGGGGTAGTTTCAGGCTTATTCACCATTTATCATATCCTGTGGATGCTTCACTCAATGATGAGGTTGCAGAGGTTATAGCCCCGGTGTCATACTCTTCCTTTGATGAAGCACTAGAACTTTTACGCCACTTTGGGCACGGTGCGCTGTTGGCTAAGGCGGACATCAAATCTGCCTTTCGCCTGCTCCCGGTGCATCCACAAGGTTTCAATTACCTGGGTTTTCATTTTCAGGACCAATTTTATTTTGATAAATGTATGCCCATGGGGTTCTCGTTATCATGTTTTTATTTTGAGTCCTTTTCAAAATTTTTGCATTGGGTTCTGTCTGAATGTTCCCCTGTTGGGGGTATTCTGCATTATTTAGACGATTTTTTATTTTTAGGTCCAGCAGACTCACCAGTATGTTCGGTACTGCTGGAAACATTTTTTCATATTTGTAATTCCTTCGGTATTCCCATTGCCCATGAGAAGACGGTACTCCCGGTATCCTCTTTAGAATTTCTGGGTATCACTATTGACTCATCGTCAATGGAGTTCAGATTGCCCGAGGATAAATTACACCGTATGAGAATAATGATCTCCTCATTTTTGTCAAAACGCAAAGTTTTATTAAAAGAGGCCCAATCCCTTTTGGGTCTATTTGCTTTTGCGGCTAGGGTTATTCCCATAGCTAGAATTTTTTCCAGACGTTTTGCTCTAGCTATTAGAGGTTTTAAGAACCCTGGTTCTCATATCCGCATCTCTAAGAGTATTAAGGAAGATCTTAAAATTTGGGATTCTTTTCTCTGCAATTTCAATGGGTCCACAGTATGGCAGGAATCTTTCACTAATGATTTTCAGTTAAACTTTTTTACAGACGCCGCCGGTTCATCTGGTTTTGGCGCTTTTCTTGATGGCCACTGGTGTGCCTCTAGATGGCACCCAAGTTGGTTTCAGCAAGACATTCTGCGCAATATAGTCCTCCTCGAGTTATTCCCGGTTATAGTTTCTATTGTGATTTGGAAAGAACACTTTGTTAATCGTAGGATTATTGTTAATACGGATAATAAAGGTGTTCTATTTGCTATCAATATGCTTTCTTCCAAATCAGAGCTAGTTATCAAACTTTTACGTTTTTTGGTGTTGCACTGCATGAGATTTAATATCTGGTTAAAAGCAAAGTATATTCCTGGGTTTGATAATAACATAGCTGACGCCTTATCTCGTTTACAGTTGCGGAGATTCCGGGAGTTGGCCCCATCGGCGGATCAGTGTGGAACCCCGTGCCCGGATTTCCTCTGGGGCTTGATCTGGGACTGATCTCCGCGCATCTTAGGAACTCTGTAGCACGTAAGACATGGCTGGAATATAGTCTGGCCTGGTCCAAATGGTGTTCTTTTTGCTCTAGCAGGAATATAGATGAATTGGAAGTGAATGCGTATGTTTCTTTAGCTTTTGTGTCCTTTATGATTCAGTCTGGTCTTAGGCCTGCCTCTATTAGCAAGGTGTTGGCTGGTGTTTCCTTTTTTCTAAAATTTGCAGGCTTGCCAGCCCTATCTTCCTTTTTTCAGGTCAGCCAGGTCCTCAAAGGTTTCAAGAATTCACACCCTACCCAGGATGCCAGACGTCCAATTTCAGTTAATTTATTAATCCAATTACTAGCTATATTAGAAGAGATTTGTTTTACCGAATTTGAACTTCTGCTTTTCAGGGCAGCCTTTTCGGTTACCTTTTTTGGTGCCTTCAGAGTTGGAGAACTTACTGCCCAAAACAGGTCATCTTCATCTTTTCTACTATTTTCTCATGTGTTGTTGGAATCCGATTGCTTAAGTTTGTTTATCTGCCGGTCCAAAACTTTTGGTTTGGGCAATGGTCAATGGATATATCTAGGTAAATCCCCCAATAACTTGATTTGCCCGGTGTCACATATGGCTAGTTATATGTCAGTGAGGCCTTTCTCTAACAGTTCATTTTTTATCCACCAGGATTTGTCCCCTTTGACTCGTTACCAATTCTCGGCGGTTCTATACGCATGTCTTAAGCGCCTCAACCTTGGGGGTCTCGGATTCTCTTCGCATTCGTTTAGAATCGGGGCCGCCACCACAGCCAATTTGTTGGGTTTCTCTCCTGAAGGTCAAAAACGGGTTGGTAGGTGGGTTAGTAGTAGATATAAAATTTATGTTCGCCCTGAATTATTAATTGTATGATTTTCTATTTTCAGATTCTTCTATATGCACAATCTGGATAGTAGGCCACTCCTACATTTTCTGGGCTGAAAAGCAGGCTGCATCCAGGATATATACGAACAATTTAGGTTTGGATAGAAATGTTTTTAAGGTGTTATGGTCTGGAGTTAGGGGCCTCAGATGGCGTAATCTTAAAGACCACTTAATTCAATTATCCGCAATTTGGCCTTCCCCCCAAGTACTAGTGCTTCATGTTGGAGCAAACGATGTTGGTAAAGTTAGAACATGGGAACTCCTTTGTGAAATGAAGAGGGATATTTATTACATTAAACTTTTGTTTCCAAATACCAATTTAGCCTTCTCCGAAATGGTTCCTAGACTTCTTTGGTCCCCTTCTGGGAATCTATTTTATTTGGATAGGATTCGGAGACGGTTAAATAGGACCATACATAATTTCTTAGTGTCCTTGGGTGGTGTGTCCTTCCGCCACTTGGAGCTGGAAGGTTTCATTCCGGGGTTATTTAGGAAGGATTTAGTCCACTTGTCAGACATAGGTCTGGACATTTTCAACATGGGACTGCAAACTTTAATTGAAAGGGCCACGATGTTGGGGGGACCTCAGCCAAAGGTTTCCCTATTGGCTTCGGTCGGTGGGGAATAGTCGTCCAGCATTGTCTGGATGGACACAGTGTAAATTTGAGTGATGTATTATAGCCAAGATGGCTTTATAATTATTTGAAGTTCATTGCATTATAAGGTTACCCCTTGAACAACATCGTGGCCAAAATTTAATTTCCAAAATAAATGAGTTGTTATAAAGAATGTACGGTGTGTTGGTTTTTATTGTAGCATTGTCTCCTTTGTGCTAGCCCATGACAGGTCCATGCAATATGCAGGACCAACATGGGAGAGCTCAAAGGGGATGCAGGTTTCCTTATGTTTCTTACAGGTTTGCTATTGGTTACAGCAGCAGCATCTACTGCACAGCAACAAGCAGCTGATTGGAAGAAATTGGCGGTTTTACATAGCCCGCTTTCTGAAGGAGATAAAAGGGGCAGTCCGCCTGTTAACAAGCAGACTCTGTGGAACCGGACCGGGACTCCCACCCGCCCTCCCCAATTTTCTTATCAGTCATGGTGTTGTTTAGTGGGGGAATAGTCGTCCAGCATTGTCTGGATGGACACAGTGTAAATTTGAGTGATGTATTATAGCCAAGATGGCTTTATAATTATTTGAAGTTCATTGCATTATAAGGTTACCCCTTGAACAACATCGTGGCCAAAATTTAATTTCCAAAATAAATGAGTTGTTATAAAGAATGTACGGTGTGTTGGTTTTTATTGTAGCATTGTCTCCTTTGTGCTAGCCCATGAACTTTCATGGGATATTTAAGTGTCAGGACACATTTTGCCTAAATATCTCATGTGATCCTGAAACTGCCAATTTACTTAAAATCCATTCACATAAGGAACTAAATGATTAAATGCATGCGGAAATGAAGTAGTGGTCCAGGCATGCAACCAGTTAACGCAGTTAACAACCAGTAAACATCATGGTTATTAAGGAATTGGCAGCCACCGCATCCTTAAAGCGGAGTTCCGCTTAAAAAACTAATTAAAAGTCAGCAGCTACAAAAACTGCAGCTGTTGACTTTTAATAATCAGACACTTACCTGTCCCAGGGTCCAGTGATGCGGGGGAGCAAAGCTCCACTTGTCTCCCCCTCCTCTCTGCAGCGTCGGCATTGTAACTGTGGGCGCCCGGCTGTGGCTTCACAGCTGGGCACCCGCTGCACATGCACGAGCCGCGATGCGCACCGTGACTGGCCGGGCAATCATCTGGGACCTGTGACATGTCCCAGATGATTGCCAAGAGGGAGGGGGAAGAGGTGATCTCCCTTCCGGTGCCGTGGTGCGTTGGGAGGAAGTTTGAGCTGGGATCCTCTAAAAAGAGGGTATCCACCCCCCCAAAAAATGACATGCCAAATGTGGCATGTCAGGGGGTCATCTCTCTTAAAGCGGAAGTTCCATTTTTGTGTGAAACTCGGCTTTAACAACCGATGAATCATCAGCTGTCTGCAGGGTATCCTGCTGACAGCTGAATCTAAAAAAAGAATTGCTGGAAATAAAAAATTTAGAAAAAAAATGGTGTGGAGTCCCCCCCCCCCCCAATGCATACCGGGCCCTTCAGGTCTGGTATGGATTTTGAGGGGAACCCTAATCATTTGCCCAAAAAAATGTGTAGTGTAAAAAAAGACAGACCGTTTTTGAAAAGTCCTTTATTTAAAAAATAAAAGTAAAATAAAATGCCCCCTGGTGTAGATCCAACTTTAATCACCACACCCACCACCACCGCCGACCCGAAAAAGGGAAAAAAAAGTCCACTCGCGCTGAAGGCTACTGCAGTCTGACAGTCCTTAAATAACTAAGGGGTGGAGCCACACAATGACGTCACCAGGTGACCCCCGCGACATCATCGACACATGGCCAATGACGTTACAAGGGAGCAGGGCCACCCGGTGATGTCACCTGGTGGCCCCACACCTTAGTGATTTAAGAACTGTCAGACGGCAAGAGCATTCGGCGTAAGCTGACTCCCCTGACTGCTGATGACTCATCAGTTGTTACAGACGCAGCGGCTGTCCACTCCTTACAACCACATGGTTTACACTGAGCGGTATTTTACCACATTTTTAAGGGGAAACATACCACTATGTGAATGGAGCCCAATATTATTTGTGTAGCAATTGTATATACTATATTGTCCTTTGTTATTTGCTATTTTTTTCCCATGAATGTAGAGTTACCCTTTAACAGCAGCAGAGAAAAGTCAGGTCACCAGCATGACTCTACGGGCTGGCAGTGCTGTGTAAATCTCAGGACTTCATGAACAGAAGCACACATTCTTTGACAGATGAACAGCTCTATTATACTTTTTAGCTGAGTATTAAGCTGTTTGCCTGGAGTTCAGCTTTAAAAATAGCTCACATCCTTTGAGACCGAATGTCTTCGTAGCAACAGGAGCTTTACTTTTCAGCGTTCCTATGCTGGGGTGATAAGTGCAGGAAGTAGTGTTTTTTTTTTTTTTTTAAACAAGTATTAGCAACAATGAACTAGCATAGAATTTATACTGCAATCAATATATATTAACACATAATAAGATCATTTAAAATGTTTTACTGCAAGCACAACTTACTTTTTTTTTCACAATTCCCCTTTTTCTTTTTTGCACATAGAATTCTTTCAACTGGGTAGTAATTCAGATTCAGGACCTGTTTACTCCTCATATGAATGCTTTCTTTAATAATATTTGCCGCTTATAGGTTTTGCAGTCAAGTTGACTTAGGTGCAGTCCTCGATATCCACATCTTAACCTCTTGTTTGCACTTTCATTTCATGTTCACTTGCAGCCTCAGCCTAATCTTAGTATATCATGAAGTTATAGCACAAAAATTCAGTGTATTTGAAGAGCACATTTTTATCTCTTTCCAAGAGGGAGCACAAAGAACAAGCTTTAAAGTATCTGTACTGAGAAAATAAGCAGACTGCTATTGCTGACCTCTCCTTCTTAGGATTTAAATTGCCTGGCTGTCATGCTGATACAATGGCTTCAATACTGTCAGAGGCACAGACCTAGAACATGTATAAGGATCTGGAATTCTGACTTTACATTCACTTTATAATCAACATGCTTGTTCTGGGTCTGAAAGAAACCCGACATATCCAGGCAACTAGTCTTCTTAAAAAGCTATAAAAGTTATTCTATCTCCTCATCATCCCCGATGTCAACATTCAAATTTTACACCTTTTATTGGGACTTTGTCACAACCATATAGACACATAAACACATAACACATAAACTCTTAATTTAAAAGTAAAAAATTAGTTTTCCTGTATTCGTTTTACATTATAAAATATCCATCACTTAAATCTGTGGCATATTATTATTATTATTAACGCTTCCCGCCCCCCATATGCAGAATGACGGCCGGGAAGTGGTTTTGTTATCCTGACTGGGCGTCATATGACGTCCAGCAGGATAGCATGCCGGTGAGCTCCCATGGGGGCACGCAGCGTGGCGATCACGAGTGCGGTGTGTCAGTCTGACATGCCGCATCTCCAATCATGATAAGAAGCCTCTGTCAGAGGCTTCTTACCACGTGATCAGCTGTGACCAATCACAGCTGATCATCGCGTGAACCAGGAAGTGCCAGTAAACGGCACTCCTTGGTTCATGCTGACAGGGAGAGACGATCAGCGGCTCTCCCTGTCAGAGGGGGGGGGGGGTCTGTGCTGATAATCAGCACATTGATTATCAGCACAGCCCCCTCAGTTGTGCCAATCACCTGCCAATAAGTGCCCAGCAATAAAAACACTAATAAAGTCTCCCAGTGCCCACCACAGTGCCAATCAGTGTCCACCACAGTGCCAGAGCCCACCACAGTGCCAATCAGTGTCCACCACAGTGCCAGAGCCCACCACAGTGCCAATCAGAACCCATCACAGGGCCAATCAGTGCTCAGCAGTAACACCTGTCAGTAATCTATTAGTACCACATCATCAGTGCTGCCCATCAGTACCACCTGTCAGTGCCAATCAGTACCACCTATCAGTGCCAATCAGTGCTGCCTGTCAGTGCCCATCAGTGCCACCTATCAGTGACCATCAGTGCCGCCTATCAGTGCCCATCAGTGCTGCATGTCAGTGCCATCTATCAGTGCCCATCAATTCTACATATCAGTGCCTCCTCATCAGTGCCACACATCAGTGCTCATCAGTGAAGGGGAAAACAACATTTTATGACAGAAACTAAGAAAACTTTTTTTTTTCAAACATTTTGGTACTTTTTAGTTTGTTTAGCAAATAATAAAAACCCCAGAGGTGATAAAATATGACCAAAAGAAAGCTCTATTTGTGGGAAAAAAATTATAAAAATTTAGTTTGGGTACAGTGTAGCATGACCACACAATTGTCATTCAAAGTGTGACAGCGCTGAAAGCTGAAAATTGTCCTGGGCAGGAATGGCCGTAGGTGCCTGGTTTTGAAGTGGTTAATATGCCAAAGATTTAAGTGGTGGATATTTTATGATGTAAAATGAATGAAAAAAAAAACAGTTTTGTACTTTTATTAATTTGCCGCAAAATCAGGTACTTGTACGTAATTCTGTTTCAAGCGGTTGTTGTACCATCATCACCCTGGTACCGTTTTTTTAGAGCCGTTGTTCGGTTTTCTTGTCATAACAACCAATGCGGCTAACATTGTTATCACAAGCAGTGGTAGGGGACGTCCTCCCTCCCACCACTTTCTGCCGCTCCAACTGGGCTCTACTGTCCCACTGGGAGGCCCGAGTCACCAGCCGGCTGGTCGGCACGTCCGTGGGCTGGTCTGAGACCCGAACAAAGCTGGAATTGACTTTGGTCGGATCTCGGATCTAGTAACCCAGAAGCGATGTCATGACATCACTTCCAGTTTACTAAAGCCTTAAAGGCGCCAGATTTAAAAAAAATGTCAGTATTAAAAACAGCCAAAGTTGGCGTTTTGAATGCCTTTAAGTGTAAAGGAGGGATTCGGGATTTTATAGACCCCAGATCCCTCCCAAAAAATGCCTGACACATGACTCTTGTTGTCACAAGGGATTTTTACATTCCTTGTGACAGCAATAAAAGTGATCAAGAAAAAAAAATGTAAAAATAAAAATAAAAGTAAACAGTGTTCCTGACCTGAAGGGTCTGCTTTGGATTTTAGGGGGACCCCTATGCCATTTAAAAAAAAATAATTTGGCGCAGGGTTCCCTTTAATATCCATACCAGACCTGAAGGGCCTGGTATGGATTTTGCGGGGACCCCACTCAATTTTTTTTTACATTTTGGTTTGGAGTTCCCCTTAATATTCATACCAGTCCCAAAGGGCCTGGTAATGAACTGGGGGGGAACCCATGCAGTTTTTTTCAATGAGTTTTATCTATATTGCCGAGACCCGACAATTCATTACAGCCGCGATCAGTTTTAAATGACTTTTTTCCTTTTAGAAACGTAATTTTGTTGTAGTACTGTTCTAAACACGGGAAAACTGCGCCACTTTACATGCATACTATAGACACCCCCCAGACACGATATTTAATGGAATATTTCATTTATTGTTTATATTTAAGCATTATTAAAATCACTGCTCCAGAAAAAGCAGCAGTTTTTAAAACATTTTTTGCATTGATACATGTCCCCTGGGGCAGGACCCGGGTCCCCAAACATTTTTTATGGCAATAACTTGCATATAAGCCTTTAAAATGAGCACTTTTGATTTTTCGTGTTTGTGTCCCATAAACGTTAACAGTGTTCGCGTGTTCATCCAAATTTTTTGCCTATTCGCAAGTTCTGGTGTGAACCGAACCAGGGGTGTTTGGCTCATCCCTATCTCTCACCTCGACAGTTTCAATAGCTTGGGGGCATTGTCAGTAAAATTACATGTTGGGGGAATCTACAAATTATGAGGCCAGTCTGAGTGAAGAACCAGTGCTCTTTGAACAAGATTAGGGATAAGCAAATCTGCCCAAATGTGATTTGCAAATACTGTTTGAAATCCATGAAACCTGAACTTAAAGTGATATTAAACACACACTATTACATTTATGTTGTCCCTTCTATTTCTGTATGTTGACAATGGCACTGTAATTATTTTAATACAAAAAATCGATGTACATTTTTCCTAATCGATATACAGCTGTCACATGACCCAGCTTATTTCCAGCCTATCTGCAGGGAAACTTAAAGGAGAAGTCCAGCCTGAGCTTGTTTGGCTGGGCTTCCCCTATGGGTCACAGGAGTACAATTCGTTTTGCACTCCTGTGACCCGTTTTCAGCAAAGAGCGGACTGAAGTCCACTCTCTGCTGACATCACCATTATCAGTCCAGGTACTGCGTCATCCCGACTCTGGGAGTCTGGATCCGTCATCTGCCTGGACTGGTAGCTGTCTCAGCCTCTCAGCGAGCTGATGAGACAGCCGCTCCCCGCCCCTCCACAGATCAGCGATCCAATGAGCGTGGAGAAGCAGAGCAGAAGAGCTGCTGATTGACAGTCAGCAGCTCTCTCATTGGGGAGCCGAGAGAACTGAGCCATCGGAGATGCTCAGATTGCAGGAGTGCATAACACACAGAGTGCTGGCAAGCGCTGCGTAAACTGTTGGCGCTATATAAATCCTGAATAATAATAATAATAATAATCTGTGCATAACCCACAGTGTGCAGGGGTCAGGAGTGCATATTGCACAGAGTACTAGCATCAGATTACAACAAAAAAGTTCCCTCCCTGCCCAAGCCAAAATCCCTGCCAAAATAGATACCCCCCCCCCCCCACACACACACACACACACACACTTGTGCAGCTTTCTTCCCTTCTGTACAGATCGTCCCTTCAGTAGAGATCCCCCCTTTTCTCAGTATAAATCTTCCTCTCAGTACAGTCCCATCCCCCAGTACCAATCTCCCACCAAGTATAGATCTTCCCATAAAAATGTCATACTCAGAACGCCCCCATGAAACCAACTCAACAGACTGGGCAGTTCTAAGGAGGGGAAAGTCCTCCATTGGTTGTGTCATGTGACCATAGCTGAGATGGAGCCAAGGAGAGATGTGTTATCTGTCTCTGAAATCTAACAGGCACCTGGAGTGTGGCTGCAGAGTTTCAGTTGCTTGGTGGCTGTCAGTGATTGATGCTGTATCATCCCGCCTCTGGGGAGATTTAAGCACCCTTATCCCTCCTTATCTACGTTCCTGATTTGTGTGCACTAAAATTATTTTAGTGTATTTTTTACTGAAAATATAGGTTTGAAAAATAGTTGTGCAAGTATTTTGTATCATTAAAATTTGCAACAATCACCTTTTAGGTCTTCAATTTCACTGTTTGCATGAAATCCCGTTTAGGGGGCATTCACACCTGCGAATGCACCAGAACTCAGATTAGATGCAAGAACCTCAGTGGGGGTTCCTGCATTTAACTGCGGGAGGCAGCCCTATTGAAATCATGGGAGACTGCAGCCAATTGTGGCTACTCACATTAATTATCTCATACCGTACTCACATGCGAGTGATCGCCCCTGGACGCAGGCAGTCCAGGGCTGATCACTGATCGCTGCATGAGTGATTACATTTGAATGGCCGCGATTAGCTGTGGGAGCTGTCAGTCTCCTATTGCTTTCAATGGGGTTTCAATCTGTGGCTAGTTGCGGGAACCCCCACCGGTGTTCATGCATTGAATTGGAGTGAAATAGCATTTGAAGGTGAAAATGCACCTTTAAAATGCAACTTTTTTGTGGCTTTGTTATCTTGGTGAAAGGTGTTTTATATACTATTAATCTCCAGATCAACTGATTTTTTTTTTTTTTTAGATTATTCTCTGGTCCTTTCTCATTGCACTTGTTTTCTTTCAACATGTACAGTATTTCAGCTGTGTTTAATAAATGTTCCCAATGCAATTTCGCTCCTCTGCTCACAGATAGTGGCTTAGTATTTAGCAAAGGATCATATAAAAGTGATGATGACAAAAGGGGTGTATTCTGCATTTATATGTGCTAAGGGGAACACAATGTTAAAATGCAGCCCTGGATTAACTTGTCCATTTTATATCCTTATTGTGCCCCAGATGGCCTGATGACCCTGATTCATCTTTTCAGATGGAACATTTTCAGTGCCAAATTGTAGAAGTAACTTACTGAAACATTCCATGATGTCAAAATGCATTTTTTGTAGCTCTCTGAGCGAGATGTATGAATGTTGTTACACAGAAAGGCAATGCAAATCAGGAGCAATGAGACAGAATAAGAGACACATTAGTTATATGATCACAGATGGATTCATACATTTCTTCCACAACTACTCCAATGCAGAACCACACCAGTGTAATATATGGCACTTGTTTAGATAGTTAATCTTGCTTATGATTGCTAACACAAAGGGTATTGCATAAAACAAGTTTTAATAGTGCATAGAAAATCTCTAAGAGGCATGTATCTCATAATGAAAAGAGAGCCAACTTTGATATCACAATCCACTGGTGCATGTTTTTTCTATTAAGGCCAGCCTTGTAATATGACATTATTTAAAAATCTGCAGGTTATTTTTATCCTTTTCAGTATTTTAATTTGTATTTTGATACAATTCAGTATTTGCATATATTAATGTTCTTAATGCCTCTTTCTCCTTCTGTAAGGGCCCTTTCACACTGGGGCGGGGGCGGCGTTGGCGGTAAAGCGCCGCTATTGTAAGCGGCGCATTACCGTCGGTATGCGGCCACTAGTGGGGCGGTTTTATCCTCCTGCTAGCGACCGAGAAAGGGTTAGAACCACCGCAAAGCGCCTCTGCAGAGGCGCTTTGCCGGCGGTATAGCCGCGCCGTCCCATTGATTTCAATGGGCAGGGGCAGTGAAGGAGCGGTATACACTCCGCTCCTTCACCGCTCCGAAGATGCTGCTAGCAGGACTTTTTTTCCCGTCCTGCTAGCGCACCGCTCCAGTGTGAAAGCCCTCGGGGCTTTCACACTGGAATTAAAGCAGCGGCACTTTCGGGTCGGTTTGCAGGCGCTATTATTAGCGCAATAGCGCCTGCAAACCGCCCCAGTGTGAAAGGACCCTTACAGTAGGAAAGTAAGCTCTACTCATAGCATCTACACTACAATAAGTAAATCTTTTCCAGGACAGTAGCTGATGTCAAAGTCATACATTTGAAGCTGAAAAAGCATTTGCTGCAGTTGTTTGGGCATATTTAATAATGTTTTTTGTAGTACTTTCTAGAGGGTTATTAGAGGAATGTACTACTTCACATCGCCTATAGATGTACTGGTAGAATTTCTCCACCCCAAACACTGCTTCTAGTAGTTGTGTAGGGAAGTGGTTCTCAACCTATTTGGGACCAGTACCTGGTAAATTCTTCCAAAAGCTTCCATGCCCCAACAGTGAAAATTTCTGAAGGGTGTAAAGCAGACTTGGTGGCTCTGAAAGGAATTCTGGTGCAAGCTGGGGCAACTGTGGGGATTGCATCTCTGGAGGGGACTGTCTGTTTCTCCAGGCGGCTGAGGAGTGTGCAAGGCACTATAGTTGACCAGAGCGCACTGCAAGCACTTGGAGGCACTGTGGGACAACTGTTGGAGGTTGGGGACACTATGGAGGACTGGGGGCTCTGCAGCAAGCTATGGGGTAGGGATGAGCCGAACACCCCCCGGTTCGGTTCGCACCAGAACTTGCGAACAGACAAAATATTTGTGCGAACATGCAAACACTTAGGACACGAGTCTATAGGACACGAACGTGAAAAAGTTCTCATTTTAAAGGCTTATATGCATGTTATTGCCATAAACAGTGTTTGGGGACCCAGGTACTGCCCCAGGGGACATGTATCAAATGCAAAAAAAAGTTTTTAAAACTGATGTTTTTTCAGGAGCAGTGATTTTAAGAATGCTTAAAGTGAAACAATAAAAATGAAATATTCCTTTAAATATCATGACTGGGGGGGTCCCCTTAGTCTGCCTGTAAAGTAGCACGTTTTTCCATGTTTAGAAAAGTACTGCCGCAAAATGACATTTCTAAAGGAACAAATGTCATTTAAAATTGCTCACAGTTGTAGTGTATTGGCACATCCCAGCAATATACATAAAAAATCATTTTAAAAAAACAGCGTGGGTCCCCCACCCCCCACCCCCCACAGTCCATACCAAGCCCTTCGAGTCTGGTATGGATATTAAGGTGAACTCCACGCCAATTATTTTTTTTTAATGGCATGCCCCCCCCAAAATCCACACCAGACCCAAAGGGCCTGGTATGGACAGGGGGAACCCATGTCATTTTTTTCTTAATTCTGTCATAGGGTTGCCCTCAACCACTTCAAAACATTATATTATATTATATATTGTACACTGCACTATATACCCTGCACTGTATTATATATGCTACACTGAAGGCACTATATACTCTGAACTGCAGTATATATACTATACGGACTGCACTATATACTCTGAACTGCAGTATATATACTATATGAACTGCACTATATACTCTACTGAAAAATTGGGCCTTAGGTGTTGGTGGTGGCAGAACACGGTAACCTCTCACAGTTACTCTTGTTGGGCGCAGGAACGGTCCCTGCTGTTAAATATTATTTAAAAAATTGTAATTACATGCCCCTGTTGAACAGGGGCAGAAACATTTGGCCTTAGGTGTTGGTGGTGCCAGAACACTGTAACCCCTCACAGTTACTTCAGAGGCAGCTTGCCTTCTTTTAGTGGCCTGTGAGCATCTGCCTCTCCTTGGAGGCCTTCCGGACATGATGGGTATTTTTTTTTTTAACGCTGCACTACACTGTATTATATACTGTGTACACCGCCTGAAGTGTATATATATATATATATATATATATATATATATATATATATATATATATACTAGTCTGACTGTATTTATATCAAATACACGGCCACTAACTAACTAACACCTGCCTGCCTAATCTAGCTCAATCTCTCTATCTCCGTCCACTATAACACACTATACGGGCGCTGTGTAAGCAGCCTTATATAGTGCGGGGCGTGGACTTAGTCCCCCGAGCCATGATGGCTTTCCCTGAGGAGCGTGGTGTGATTTGCCAAATCATGCTGGTCAGGTGTATGCTTTGGCCAATCATCATACAGCAATGCACTGTGGTCTTGCAGTGCATTATTGGGCGCTCAAATGCGCCCCATAAAATTCGCTGTTCGGCGAATGGGCGAACACCCGATGTTCGAGTCAAAATTACGTTCGACTCGAACTCGAAGCTCATCCCTACTATGCGGGACTGAAAAGAAGCTGGGGGCACTGTGGGAGGTAGGGAGGCACTGTGAAGGCTAATGGCAGGGGGGCCTGGTGTCCAGCTCAGGCTAGGTTGGGTTGCTCTCAGAGTGTCCCCTCACAAGTTGAATCTGGGTAACCCTGGGGAGCGCCATGCTAGAGGACAGCAGTGAGCCATGCATATCACAGCATTTAAAATAAAGATAAGACATGCATCTTAACACTCAATTCTTGGCATTACAAACAGGATACTGAGAGCCCATTTGCTAGAGTTGGCACCAAGGAGAAAGGAGTAACTCCCTCTGAACATTTGTTAAGCGAGAAATCCTGTATACCTGTTTCCTGTGCAGCAACATGGTGGATCAGAAGAGCAACCCTCAACTATCAGCATAATGTGTCTTGGACACTGGATTGAGATTTGATGCTACAGGAGGACTTGTATACTGACTGAGAGGGGCAGAAGGACTACATTGCATCTAGCATGCACAGACAGACTTCTCCATGTGATTGAATGTACAGATCCTATAAAGGACTGTGGGATGCCTTCACATTAAGGTCCAGGGTTGCAATTTCCAAGGAGGGGTTGAGATTCCTCAAGGGGGAGTTGTGTTACACTTTTGTTATATGTACCTTTTGAACATATACTGTATGCATATCAGTTGAACCTTCAAACCTTTTTTGGCTTTTGTCATTTGTGAGGCTCTGCATATCTGAATACATTTCTGTAAAAACAGATTTTCACTTAGCAGTCTCTCTCTGAGGTGAGGATCTGAGATTCCACAAACAATGCTATCTTTGATGAAAGAACCTCTGATATCTCCAAACTCACAGCTTGCTGCTAGCATTTTCAATTCTGTGACATAGCTGTCCATGTAACCACAGTTTCATTCTTGCTTTGGTCATGACATTTATCAAACACCTAAATGATCTCTTTCTGTGTTAAGTTCTCTGTGTCAATTGTATCTGTCTTTCCCCCTCAGTTAGGTAATGAAACAGCTTTATTTTACCTTTCTGATCACTGAGCAGTTCTACAAGAGCCTCATACAACATAAACATACAATGTAAAATCTTCATATTGTGTACATATTTATGGTCTGTAGATTTCATTATTTCAAGTTGTTACATAATTTTCATACTCATTTTAATGTGTTTGTTACCCCAGCACTTCATATTCCCAATATGTGTCTGCTGTACCATGTACTTGTATGAGAAAGTATCCTGTTCTCTTTGTATTGCTTCCTTTGTGTGAAATCCCTGGTGTACCCGCCAGTCCCTTGGCTTTCCTATTAAAAAATGACCACACTAAGCAAGAAGGCACAATGTGGTCAGTTCTCTAGCTATGCTGGGAACTCAGTGTGATCTCCTCCAATGATTAGACATGTCCTGACATGCCCCCCTGCACAGTCTTTCACTGGGAAGCTCAGTATGCTGCTGCCTCTACCCCCCAGCTCTTATGCAGCTGAGAACAGAAGGAACAGAGGGAATGTGATCACTTATAAAAAAGGAAAAAAAGGTATTTATAATGTTTTTTTATGTCTATAGAAAAATGTTTTGCATTCCATTTCTATTTTAAACTGAATAGGTTGTTTTACAAGGTGATCATTTACAATCACTTTAAGTTAGCCCCAATTCCTGTTCCTGTTTTGATATACTCAGAGGCTGCATGCGTTAATAAAGCACTTATAACTACTCTGCCTCCTAGACTACAGGACACAACAAGACTAGTGACAAGGATGTCTATCTCTACAGCAGCCTGCACCTTTTGTCCACACCCTATTGAGACAGCGATGCCTTTTACTGCTTGGATTCGTACATTTGAAAACGACATACAGTGGAACCTCGGATTGCGAGTAACATGGTTAACGAGCGTTTCGCAATACGAGCAATTATTTTTTTTAAATCCTGACTTGGTTTGCGAGTGTTGTCTCTCAAAACGAGCAGGATTCAAGCCTCTGTGGTGTGCAGTACCGCATTTGGCCAGAAGTGCGGGGGGGGCAGTGACACTCGGAGCCGTTCAGAAATACTGTGTTTTTGAGCCTTTCCGAGGGTTTCCGAGTGCATCCAAGAGGTCTCCGAGTTTTTCCAAGTCTCTCCTGCACTCCCCCACCTCTGGCTACATGCGGTATTGCATGTGGTCAGAGGTGGGGCGTTCGTTTCCATTGACTTTATTTCCATTGACTTCTTTGGGGAAACTCGCTTTGATATGCGTGTGTTTTGGATTACAAGCATTCTCCTGGAACGGATTATGCTCGTAATCCAAGGTTCCACTGTATTTGCTGCTAATCAGGAGAACTTACATGGGTATTTTTAAGTCACATTTTAAATAAATTCTTCCTAGCAAATGTTTGCCTCTGGGTTTTCATTTCTTTGTTCATCACTTCAGAAAAAAAGCACTTTTAAAGGATACATTTGTGGATTTGCTCTCTCTTTTACCATCTTCTAATGAATTTTTTATTAAGTCAGATAATAAATCTAAAGATAAACTTGACAATGCTAGAAGCAGGGTAGTTCCACAATCGTTATGTAACTGGCTTCAGGCATACCATATATGGTTATGGATGGGCAATTTCCATCTAAATGCTCAAGCATGCTTAAGCATATCAACATCATCCTGGGGCATATTTGAAATTTGGTGGATTTGTATTGGTTTAACTAGAATGAGATGTTTCATCAAAAATGTTTGCAGTAAGTAAGTAGGAGAAAGAAAGTGGTGTTAATTTCTAAAAAAAATTGAAAGCTTTGATTTAGGGTTTTATTTTGCAGCATGTTTTGTATAAAATGTTAAAAATAATTTTCATTAGGTATGGTTTCCCACAAATTGTCAGGATGAAGGGGAGTTATAGATCTTGATGACTTTCTGTTTTTTGTCCCCTTCAGATGTGATAGCTTTTTTTTTTAACAGGTTTGCATTCTACTTTTAAGCAAGAAAAACTTTCTCTTGTGTACTTCTGTGCAAAGTTATTGTTAATTGTTATATAGAGCAACCAGTTTACGAATAAAATAATGCTCTTATATACAGAAAATAAGAGCATTTTATTCATGATTAATTGTCGTACTGCAAAGTTTGAGTTTGTGGTCAAGATTTTACTTCATCCATTATTATGTTAAGGTAAACAAAAATATTTTACTAATGGTGTTGCAGGCACTCTTTCAAAGATCCCGGTTTCGAGACCTGGCACCAACAGTGAATGTGGAAAGAGTACATTTTCCACTCCACCTGTAGGATTTGATCTGGGATTAATTTGGGATACCTTCCTGATCGAAGTGGTATCGTTTTTGGTTATTTTTTGTACCCTCTGAACTATCATTAAGCATTGTCTTTTGTTTTCTTTCAATGGAAAGGGTTTAATAAAAGAACTGGTTGATAATAGAATGCCAATTTCTTTTGATATGCTTGTTCACCTTGTTTTGATTCCAGAAGAATTTTGTCTTTGTCGGTTTTGAAACCTTACTTTTTTGGGTGGCTGGTTTGTTTGTTTTTTTCTATGTCAGCCCAAATTAATTGTTTTGAGCATCAGTATCCATGTATCTTTTGGGCAAAAATAGAGCAGTGGATCATGGTTGTTTTTAGAGGTAATTTGTGGGCAAGTTTAAATTTCATTTATCTTGGCTTGGTCTTATGGGTTTGAGGTGGATTAAAGATTACATAATACAGTTTATATTTTTAGTTCTTTCTGGTAAAATACTGGACCCTGCTATGATATTTGGGGGGGGGGGGGGGCTCCCCAGCCTGATTATTTTGAGCTAGTTCAGCTGGTTCAGCTGGCCATCCAGGTTAAATTGGTTGTAAATCTCTGGAATGAAAAATGAACAAAGCATATACTTCTATATTGTGTACTTGCCTCTATCCAAAGTGATTTCTGTCTTCTTTCTCATTCCTCTGCTATTGGCAATAATTACTTATGACAGCCTGTGTCAACACTAGACAATCTTGAGACACGCACCCCAGCACACAGTAGTTGATTGACAGCTTCAGCTGTGCATGTTTCCCTATGAGACTGTGTAGAGGAGGAGGGGTGTCCTTTTCCAGATCTCTTTCCCCTGCCTTCTAGAGTTCAGAAATGGTGTCTCAATTCTATAATTTAAATGACTCAAAAAAAGAGAGCACTGTAGATCAACATATTCCCAAATGTAGGAGGATTTGTTTCATCTCCGTGTATCATCTGAGGCTAGTCACTTTAGTGTGTATATGTAAGGGTTTACAACCACTTTAATGATGGAGGTACATTGGTGTTTCCTATTTTTTGATTTACAACGTATCTTATTTTTTATTTATTTATTGAGCTAATTACAATAGATGAAAGTGGCAGACCGAGAACAGGATTCCTGGGGAGGAAAGTGTTAGATGTGGCTGGATATCCTCTAGATTGATAAAGCCGTCTGCAACTTCTAATACACACTGTGAGAATCTCAAAGCATGCAGTGAAATCAGAGTATGACGTTTTAGTGCAGCAAAGCAGCCCATACAACAGTGCAAAACTATAGGTAAGACTAGAGTTTAGCTTTAATTCCTCAAGATATCAGTGGATATTAAATTGATTTTGTTTTAGTTTTTTAAATGTGCTACCGCTTTGTAAAACAATAGCCTGAGCCAAGTTTACTATTCCAAAATCATTTTTTTTTAGCTGATGTCTGACACAGAAACAAGAAGAAACAAATATTAGTTGTGTTCTGCCAACAGTACACCTGCCCTTTCAACAAGCTGTCTCTAAGGAAGCCCATTGATTTCTAGTTATTATGAACGTGAAATTATTGAATGACAGATAATAGAGTGCTGGGTACAAGTATTTTCCCAAATGAGTTATTTAGCCGGAGTTGTCATAGCAACAATGATGCTTGAAAGAGAGAGTAACAAACAAAACTGTGTTCAAAATATTTAGCTACGGTAGCGCTCTTCTATTTTTTCAAATGTTCAAGCAGTTTTGCATGCAGACAGACGGTAAATGTCATTCATTCGTTCAGCTGGGCTATGAAGCTACCGAATCCGAGACCTCAGTGTCAATAGGTTGTTCAGGTATTAGGCAACGTTGTTGTAATCCTGTCTTTTCTCGGCAGGTTATATATATTAATCAAAACAATGTTTGCTGCATCAAATAAACAAAGAGATGTGACAGCCTGGGTCCAGAGGGGAAACTGAGTTCCACATCATGCACACAACTCATTAAACAAAAAAATGAACCGCTCACACAAATCAAGGACTGTCTGCTCAGTTAAAAGGTTAGCTTATTGTCAGTAAATGATTGAGATTAGGGTTTATTTAATGACACATTCTGCTTTGGAATTATTCAATTATAGCGTTTTTTTTAAAGATAGTAAGTGCTTGCGTAGTCTTGCTTTAACCCTGTGCTTCTGCATCACTGCTTTATAACTTGATACATTTTTATGTATATTTTATATTTGTTACATTGAGCAGATACAGGCAGCAAGTGAAATCAGTCATCACGTTTTAAAGACTAAGTTCACCTTTGTTCACCTTTTTTTATTTTCGAAATTCCAGCTCCCCTATGTACCAATATAGCATTAACATACTTATTTTGCAAAAATAAAACAGCTTTCCATTAATTCTACACCGGATTACCTCACTCTCTTCATAACTGTTTAAACACACTGCTTGATTGCTTCTGCCTTACTTCCTGGTCAGACTTTAGGTTATGACACAGGAAGTAGTTGACCAGCTGATCTCATTAGCACACATCCTGCATCATCTACCCTCAGCTGGTCAACTCCTTCCTGTGTCATGACCTAAAGTCTGACCAGGATGTAAGGCAGAACTAATCGAGCAGTGTGTTTAAACAGCTATGAAGAGAGTGAGGTAAGCCTGTGTAGAATTAATGGAAATCTGTTTTATTTTTGTAAAATAAGTACATTAATGCTATATTGACATATAGGGGGGAGCTGGAATTTAGAAAAAAAAAAGGGGGGGGGGACAAAGGTAAACTTAGCCTTTAATGCTATCCAGAAGACATTGCGATTCTGCTAAAGTCATAAAGTTTACTTAGTTTACTTTAATCTAAGATCTATATGATCTGCAGTCAGTTGTCATAGAGCATATCACTTGTTGAGTAGATGGACTTATGTCCTGAAATATGTGTAACCTTCTTTTTCTCTGCTTGATATATAACCAACAAACTTAGGGTGCACTCACACTGACAGTTCTAGCCAAGCCCAGGCATGGTTCACTCTCCTGGTCGGGTTTGTTTGTGCAGTTTAAAAAGCTCTGAACTGTGCCCAAGCATACAATGCCCAGGACCACTTGGAAGAGATGGTCACAGGCATGGTTCACTTATGGATTGGAGTGGTTTGCTTCAGTGTGAGTGTAATCTGGACTATACCTGAGCACAGAACTATCCATTGATCACACAGAGGCATTGACCACTGTG
Organism: Aquarana catesbeiana; assembly: GCF_042186555.1. Classification (NCBI taxonomy): domain Eukaryota; kingdom Metazoa; phylum Chordata; class Amphibia; order Anura; family Ranidae; genus Aquarana; species Aquarana catesbeiana. Next base: position 244,485,498 of record NC_133326.1, on the reverse strand, counting down.
GTCTGGGAGTTCTGTGCATATGAATACTTATATTAAAGCATAATGTGAGAGCAGACCAGCAGGGGGGAATGGGGAGGGGAGACAATCAATTTTGTGAGGCTTTCAGTGGGTGGTAGGGCATGCATTAAAACATGGCAAACCACACATTTGTACTACCTGTGTGAACAAGGTCTTATTTAGAAAAGGAAGTGTAAGACAAATAGTCCAATGTGCAAAGTACAATACCCACCTCAGCTTTTTTAAATCAACAGGGTTAATTCTGGTTGTTTTTTGTGGGATGCTACACATAACTCTTTGCATTGCTTATTGAATAAGCCCACATGGTTTAAAGAGAGACATGCTTTTAAAGGTTTAAATTGAACACCATGCCTAAAGCCGGCCATAGAGGATTCAAATCAGTGCCGGTTAAGCAGGGACCAGCCAAGATTTGAACCATTTATGGGCAGACTGATTGTACCCAAGGTGATCAATCGATCACTTTGGGTACAACCAGCCTGTTGGATTTTGCATGCGATTTTTGCATGCAGCTATAGCCACTAGCAGCAATCACTGTGTGTACTACTGGCCGAGGTGGCTCCCCCCCACCAGGAGAACACAATGCCGTAGTTATCTTTACCAATCACAAAGCCCCCTCTGCTTTTCACTGGCTATATTTGATTACTGAGGCCTGACTTTCCCAGATATGATGGCTAATCCCCTCCAAAAGCAATAAAACAAATACTAATAGTAAAGTCCCCCTGCAAAGTCAAAAAAAAAAAAAGTCTTTTCAGTGGAAAATATATCTAGATATCTTTCTGCACTACTGTGTAAGTACATCCTCTATTAATTGAATGTATGTATCAGTTCTGGAAAAGGTCAGAAATCACATTTTCACAGATTACCCAGATCTTTCTGACTTAATGGTTCTTCCTGAAAACATCCTCCTTTGTTTAACAAGATCCCCTTTTTGAGAACCCCCCTATCCTGCAAACAGCCTGGTGGGGTTTGTGTCTTCAAGAGAATTTCACACAAAGTTTGCTTGTTCCACAGATGGGATAAAATAAAAACTTAAATTGTGCAGATCAATGATGTTTAAGCATATGTTTACAGTAATGGACACACACCATACAGTTTCAGTGCCTGGTGTCACTACTGCTTGCTCCACCATAAATGTTTTGGCCTTTGTCAGGGGCTAGCATTGCATTTATATATAATACACTCTTACCAAAGAAAAACACCACATGGACAATGGAATGGCACTCAGCAGAGTTTGATTCTGAAGACAGAAAGGGGCGCAGAATACGCTTTTCTGGTTAATAAGGATAACAACAGATATATTATGGAATTGACACTTTTATACATTCGACTTTTTGTATGAAACACAAAACAAAATGTAATCTCTGCCTCTCTCTAAATTGTTTAGACTTTGTTACTGGTGACTGATTTCCTCTGTCTTTATGGCAAAGCCATGCCACCTGTTACTCTGATGTCCAATGGGAGGCCATTCTCATTGGTCAATGGAGAAGATAGCTGGTTGAGTTTAGTCATTAAAACAAGGAATGAGAGGCCCAGTAGCAAGGTGAAATTAAATCAGAAAGTGGCTTGTCTGTCTTAGGAAGAAACTGTAGATATGTTGAGAAATCTACAAATGTTTAAGGTTGGGGTTTTTCAGGCACTAAATACAAACATAATATAAAAATTATACTAAGTACTTTATGAATCCACAATCATAACAATATTATCAGAAAGTAAAAGCAATCAGCTGGTAAGTGACTGAACTTTACATGGATAATTATAATAGCCATAGTTTTATGAATAAGCTGCAAAGCGTTTTGATTTCAAATAAATCTTCGATGGGGTAGACAATGGCCAATCTAAAATATAGATGCCCAAATATATAACAGTATCTTATACTGTATAACAATAAAGAAAGTTTTGAAATAACATAGTATATCCTCACACTTACATAAAACTCAAATTAACATTGTTCAGACAAAAAAGTGAAGTGTGTTCATATACTCTCAATCAACCCCACAGTGTAAAGCTAGGGGAGCTAAATACCCCTACGCGAGTCAAAACATGAAACAGCAGGGAATTGAGTTACCCAGGTAAGGTGAGCCACATTAAGAGAACCCTACAGCTCAAAAAATGATAAAAGGTAATACCCTGACCTTCAAATCATGAGGTGGAAATATCTCTCAAATAGATGAAAAAACAGCTTCCAAATAATACTCATAAAACCAATCCAGGAGTTCACTTCCACATAATGAGTTCAAATGCCTATTACTTCATAAGATGGCCTTTTACCATTTTTGAGCTGTGATGTAAACTTGACGTGGTTCACCTTAGCTGGGTAACCCACTTCCCTGCTGTTTCATGTTTTGACTAACGTGGGAGTATTTAGTGTCCCTTTGTCAGGGCTGTGCTCAACCCTTCCTTCTCAAAGATGGCCGCTCAAACTTCAGTTTTTGGCTGAACAATATTAATTTGAGTATTATGTAAGTGTAAGGAGGCACTATGGGGGAGATTTACTAAAACTGGAGCATTCAGAATCTGGTACAGTGGTGCATGGTAGCCAACCAGCTTCTAACTTCACCTTGTTCTGTTAAGATTTGAGAATAAAACCTGGAAGCTGATTGGTTTCTGGAAGCTGCACCAGATTTTGCACTCTCCAGTGTTAGTAACCCCCCAGTGTTATTTCAAAACTTTTTTTTTTTATGATTTTTTTTTATGATTTTTATAATTTGTTTGTATTTAGTGACTAAAAATCCCAACCTTAAACATTTCCATTGTAAATATATTAGGGATGTGGCACTGTGGCATTATTCAGACTAGATTTTTCAATGCTGAGGAATCTACCCTTAAGGACAGACCTTTTACTTTTAAACAATTCACCTGGTTCGCTTTAAGTGTTTGTACTGTATTATACTTTTGTTATTTAGTAATTTAGTTAGTTAGTTAATTATTAATGTTTATTTTCCTATTGCAAATGATTTCTGAACTGAAAATAGTATTCATATGTAGAACTGGGCATTCAAAATTAATCCTAAAAACTACCTAACACTTAACCCCCTAAACCAGTGTTTCTCAAACAGGGTGCTGTGGCACCCCAGGAATGCTATTTGGGTTCCCCTGGAGTACCACAAACACTAGATTCAGTTTTCCCTGGATCAGAGATGATGAGATGTGATGGGGGGACTCTGTAGTGATGGGGGACTCTGATATGATGGAGGCTTCCAATGTGAAGTTAGTTTCACCAAAATTATTGTGTGCATCATTCCATGTTCAAGTTTCCCTTTAATAAGTAACATTTACATTTTTTAGACTGGGGTGCCTTGAGATTTTGCAGACTTTTAAAGAGTGCCAAGGGGAGAAATGCTGCCCTAAACTATACCCCCCAGACCAAAACCCTGGGATTAATCTTAAACAAATTCCCAGCCTGTTTTGTTTCCTGTATTACTTTGCGGGGAATATACAGTCTCTATCCTTTATCAAAAGCTGTCCCAATTTCCTGTGCAGTTTAGATATTAAGTCCAAATTCTGATTGGTTGCTTTTGCCTGTATTCTTTCATTTGCTCTTATTTTGACATATACAGTAAGCTCCTCGGCATTTCAATTAAAAATGCATTTTAAAAGATTGATTGATTTTTTTTTTGTTCATCCTAGATGCACAACTCTAGCACCAGTATAACCAGTTTAGCTAAAACACATTTTTGTAATAATTGATAATAGATATGCTAACAATGTTGCTATCTCAAATTAGATTTGGCATATTATGATACCTTCCTGCTTCTATATCTTCTGTTTTTGCATATTAGCCAACAAAAAATGCTCTTTACAACAAATTTATGCAAAGCTGATTGCCTTGAATCCTCAAAATGATAAGCTATGCCATTGGCCAGCCTTATTTCCCTAAATACTTTACAATTACTATATTAATACAAAATAAAATTTAAAAAATGAAAAATTAAGAGACATATAAGACACATGTCTTATGTTTTTACATAAAAATGCAATAACTTTCTATTCATAAATGCTCCACCGTCTGTCCAAAAATAACCTTGTTACAAGTTCTGAGGTGAGCAATTCACTTTCTGTACCAGACGTGATTCAAATAATGAAAGTTTTACATCCAAAATGTTGTGGAATTGTGTGCTACGGCCATCCAGCCAACATAAAACCTAATATAGTTGCTTTGGTAATTATCCTTGTATCTGCTATTTACTTTTGAGCATCTGCAGCCAAATACTTTTCAGTATAATTTGCTGCAGGAAAATTTCCCAAAAGGTCAAATTCCAAGATTCATAGGCATACAGTTTGTGTTCATCAAAATAGTTGTATCTTTATTTTAAAAGACAAAAAGTAATGTGCCAAGTACAATAACCCATAGCAACCAGCCAGTAATAATCTTTCACTTATCTGATGGCCAGATGTTTAACACTAAAAAATGAATACTGTGACATTGTACATCATCCTCTACAGTATTTTGTAGAGGCAATCACATTTCTGAAAAGCAGTTGTCAGACTTTGGAGGTGTGCAAGGAGAGATAGACAAGGCAATGTTCCAGAATGTGGAATGACAATTCTATAAATGGTAGACAAGGGCATATTTCTGAAAAATTTGTAGAGCTATACGTTTTTTGAAACTGCATACATATTCGCTTTGAGTGAATGTGGACAAAATTGAATGTTATTATTCTATTTTCTCTACAGAATCGAGTAAATCAAGAAAATACAGCATTATGGCCACTAAATGAAGCTTATGATCATAGGAAATAAATACTTCCTATGATCATCAGCTGCATCCAGTAACCATAATGCAATATTTTCCTGATTCATCTGATTCTGTATGAAAAATTACACTTGGCCTGGAAATAAAATTGCCAAACAAAATTCATTTTTGCCCCCAGTCATACAGAATAAATTCACATGCAGTTTCATCTGATGAATATCTCTGCATTTCTTTTTTTTTATATAAATAAATACAGCCTTAAGTGAATCAGTATGGTAAAAAAGCAGATTGTATTATCTGGTAGAGGTCATCAACGACGGTTTGGCTCAACAGTTAGATGTTAAAGCCTAAGTGAAATAGTAAGGATTAGGGATGGGCCGAATGGACCCCTGTTCGGTTTGAACCAGAACTTTCGAACACTGTGAAAGTCGGACCCAAATAACGAACCCCATTATTAAAGGCAATGGTACCCGAACGTCAAAAATCAAAAGTGGCCATTTTGGAGGCTTATATGCAAGTAATTGGGCATACAATGGTTATAGGGGTCCAGGTCTTGGTTTCAATAAAAAAAAAGTTTGTGAAAAACATCATTTTTAAATGAGCAGTGATTTTTTTATTTTTAAAGTGAAAGCATAAAAATGAAAAATTCCTTCCAATATAGTGCCTGGGGGGTCCCCTTTGTCTACCTGTAAAGTGGCAGATCTGTACCATGTCTAAAATCTGCTGCAGAAATAATTGCATTTATAAAGCCAAAAAAATGAAATTTTCCCTACAAGCTGCCTTTATTTTGCTTAGCAACAGCTCGGGAGCCAGTGTGTATGATGAAGCCACAATGTAGTGCACTGGGAACAAGATTAGAGATTTTTTGGATACATTCTGGTGTCACTTTGACTTTGGATAGAATTAACGGGTGCGTAAAAATTGGTTTTTGGGTGTCGGTGGTGCCTTCCCACCATAACCCTATAGAGGTAATCTTAATGAAAACAAGAACTGGCCTTGCTGTAAAAAAAATTGCAATGATATGCACCTGTCAAACAGGTGCAGAAAAATTGGTCTTTGGGTGTCAGTGGCACCTTCCCACCATAACCCTATAGATGTACTCTTGATGAAAGCAAAAATTGGCCTTGCTGTAAAAAAATTGCAATGATATGCACCTGTCAAACAGGTGCTGAAAAATTGGTCTTTGGGTGTTGGTGGCACCTTCCCACCATAACCCTATAGAAGTACTCTTGATGAAAGCAAGAATTAGCCTTGCTGTACAAAATTGCAATGATATGCACCTGTCAAACAAGTGCAGAAAAATTACTCTTTGGGTGCCGGGGGTGCCTTCCCATCGTATCCCTATAGAGGTACTCTTGATGAAAGCAAGAATTGGCCTTATTGTACAACATTGCAATGATATGCACCTGTCAAACAGGTGCAGAAAAATTGGTCTTTCGGTGTCGGAGTCGCCTTCCCACCGTAACCCTATAGAGGTACTCTTGATGAAGGCAAGAATTGGCCTTGCTGTAAAAAATTGCTATGATATGCACCTGTCAAACAGGTGCTGAAAATTTGGTTTTTGGGTGTTAATTGTGCCCATGAAACCTATACCAAAAACATTCTTCCAGATGAAATGATTAAACACCCTCAAAGCTAGGCAGCCTTGAAGTCCTGCAGAGCTTCCACATCCCAAAAAGACTTAATCAGTGACATGGGCATCAGGGGCTTCATAGCTGGTAATCCAGACTGATTCATTTTTATAAAAGTCAAACGGTCCATAGAGTCTGTGGACAGACGCGTTCTATGATCAGTAACAAAACCTCATTCAGCACTGAATGCCCATTCTGAAAGCATGCTGGATGCAGGGCAGCCCAACAACTCAGTAGCATACTGGGCAAGTTTTAGTCAGTGGTCTATTCTCATAATTCTCATAACCCAGTAAGTCAGTGGAACATTAGTTGGAAAGCTCTATATCTCTGTTTTGGCCATAGATAATCATCCACCATGTGATGCAGACACTGCCGATGGGATGTGGAAGCTGACAGCCCTGGGCAGCGAGGACTAAAAAAATTTCTAAATGCCTCACTTAGGCGGAAGACTTCTCCAGAGCTCCTCTCTTGACCAACAGAAGACTCAAAATGAAGTTTTCCACAACACTGTAACCTACTGGAGTCAGGAAAAAAGTTCAATAAAATCCTCTTTAACGTGTCCTCAAGAGATTTTATCTTCTGCACTCTCTGTGGGGACAGGATGAGTTCTGAGACCTTCCTCTTATAACGGTGGTCAAGGGGGGTTGCCAACCAGTAATCATCCTTCTCCTTTATGCCACGTATTATTGAGTCATTTCACAGGCTTGCTTTGAAGCATGAAGTTGCCCATGCGCTTCAAATTTGCAGAGGCTTGAGAAGCAGACTCCTAAAGGTCACTCAGGATGACAGCATCTGGAACTTCCTCCTCCCAGCCACGTACTATTCCCAAGGGTCCTAGGGTTGGAAAGCCATCGCTTACAGATTGAGGCATGTCTTCCTCTTCTTCGAAGCCTATGAAAGTGCTAAAATCCTTCTCCTCATCCTCCTCCCCTCTCTCTTCTTGTGTGTTCTGTGAAATAGAAATGATGGTTTTTGGATTAAGTGGGCCTTGAGAGGAAAGGAAGTCCTCCTCTTCTTCCTGCTGCTCTGCCTCCAGTGCCCTGTCCATAATGCCACGCAAAGTCTGCTCCAGCAGGAACACAACAGGAATTGTGTTACTGATGCATGCACTGTCACTGCTCACCATCCTTGTGGCCTCCTCAAATGGTGACAATACAGTGCATGCCTCCTTAATGATCAGCCATTGGCATGAGGGGAAAAAAAGCAGAGGTGGCCTGTGCCTGACGTTGTGCCATACCGTCACAGGTACTCATTGATGGCCCTCTGCTGCATGTATAGCTGCTGCAGCATTGCTTAAGTTGAGTTCCACCTGGTGGGCATGTCACAAATCAGGTGGTTTACAGGCAGGTGGAATTCCCGCTGAATTTCAGCCAACCGAGCACTGGCTGTGTATGACTGCCCGAAATGGCTACAGTCTCCTCTGGTCTGCTTTAGTACATCTTGCAACCCTGGGTACGTACTTAGGAAACACTGCACCACCAAATTGAGGACATGTGCCAGGCATGGCACATGTGTCAACTTTCCCTGTCTAAGGGCAGACATGAGGTTGAGCCATTATCGGACACCACCATTCCTGGCTCCAGCTGGCGTGGTGTGAACCACCTCTGGGCCTGTCCCTGCAGAGTTGCAAGAATCTCTGCTCTGGTGTGGTTCCTGTCCCCTAAACACACCAGCTGAAGCACTGCATGGCACCTTTTAGCCTGACTCTGGGAATAGCCCTTTGTTTAGGGGGTACCTGATGTTCATAGGACAATTCTGCAGAGGAGGGCATGGAGGTGGCGGAGGAGGAGGAGGAGGGGGTAGAGCTCACAGGTTTGGCATCACCACCAGCTGTATGGAGACATGGGGGCACAACAAGCTGCCCTGTCCTGCATCCTTTCGAGTTGCAAGCAGCATTACCCAGTGTGCTGTGAACTAAATATATCGTCCCTGCCGATGCTTGCTGGACCATGTGTCAGCAGTAAGGTGGATTTTACGGCTGACTGCCTTGCCCAATGATGCCAGAACATTCCCTAGAGAAATGGTAGAGAGATGGAACGGCCTTACATGAAAAGTAGTAGTGACTGGGAACCTGCCATTGTGGTACAGCACATTGTGCAAATTCACGGAAGGGGGCAGAATCCACCAGGCTGAAAGGCGGAAGTTGGAGAGCCAACAGCTTTGACAAGCTTGCATTCAGACGCTGGGCATGTGGGTGGCGGGGACTGTTTTTTTTCCACTGCAGCAGATGGGGAAGAGAAATCAGCTGGCTACAGTCTACATCTGGTGGTGTGCTGCTGGTAGATGTGCTGCTAGGACCTGGGACACCCTGTGCTATACCATCATCCCTGTCAGTGGAGGCTGCTGAAAGGTAATGATTCGGTATCACAGGGGCAGACTGAAGTGGGTAAGGAGGAGGAGGAGGGACAGATTTGTGCCCCTTTTGTGTGGCTTTTAGGTGCTCTTGCCAACGGGCTGAGTGGTTGGACTTTAAATGCTTTGTTAAGCATGTGGTACTCAAATGTTTGTTGTTTTTGCCACATTTGATGTGTCTGAGACACAGTTTGAAGATAGCAACAGTGTGATCTGCTGTAGATGTGCTGAAAAAGGCCCAGACAGCTGAGCTTTAGGGAGTGGGCCGGGAGATAACAGCTGCAGAATGTGATAGAATAGGGTGGCTGCTCTCTACTCTTTCTTGATGTCGGCCTCCTTTGGGTTGTGCCGCCTCACCTTCAGAGTTTCCTCCTCTGCTTTATCTGGCACCCAAGTTGCATCAGTGACCTCATCATCATCACCGTCATCATCATCATCTCCATCTCCTCCATCTTCATCATTACCACTGGAGACAACTTGGCAATACCCTGCGGCTTGGGGAACATGAATGCCAATATGTCTATCAGTGTTCCTCCCTCACTCTAGGCTCATGTTCCTGTCATCCTCAACCTCAGAACCAACATCTGAATCCAGCAATGGCTGGGCATCATCAAGGATCAAGTGGCTGATGCTGTGGTCAAATAACTCAGCTGACTCCTCAATGGCTGATGTTAGGGCTATGGCAGGAATAGATGTGGACAAGGAGGCAGGTTTATTCACTCTGGCAACTGCAGGGGACTGCACACATGTCTCTGCTTGCGTGACAGAGGATGAGAAATGTTTAGTAAGCCAGTCCGCCACCTTCTCTGCATGCTGTGGCTGGATAGCACTGGTAAACTAACTAAACAGAGGAAATTATGCCATGCCTGAGGACTGACCACCACGTCCACCTTTGCCTGTGGACACATTTGTTGATGGCCCCCTTACAGTGCCAAGGGAACATCTGCCTCTCCTTGTTGTCCTCCTAGACATTATTGGGAGGGAGGGGGCGGTGTTTATAAGCAAATGTAAAGAAGAAGTTGAAATCTGTACGTAGATGCACTTTAATCAATGTAATGAGGTGTTTGGTGCACTTTAATTTGAGTACTCACACTACACAGACACACTCCACGGATACACTATAATATACTGCAATATAATGTGTCAAAAGTACAGTGACGCACAGAACTATATGGCGTTAAACTGACAGTAACGCACACAAAACTATATGGCGTTAAACTGGCAGTAACGTACAAAACTAAATGCCGTTAAACTGGCAGTAACGCACACAGAACTATATGGCGTTAAACTGGCAGCTACGCACACAGAAGTAAATGGCGTTAAACTGGCAGTAACGCAATCAAATAGACGGTGTTCAATCGTCACTACACTGATGCTATCTGAACTGTCTCACTACACTACACTAAAACTATATGAGCGGTCCCTACTCTACACTAATTGAATGTATGAATGACACGGTCTCACTACACTACAGTGAAACTATCTGAGCTGTCCCTACTCTAGCTGCACACTATGCAAAGCTGAATGATGGTCCTCCTCACTACACTCACACTATCCCTAGACTGACATTAAACTAATATTCTACACTGACAATTGAAGCAAAATAGCACAGTATAGCACACTAACTAACTAATAGCACTGAACAGAGCCCTGTTCTATCTCTCTCCATGCCGAAATCACACTGAAAATGGATGCCATTGAAAGAATACTTTTATACTGTGGGGCGGGAATGAACCATGATTGGATAAAGTCATGATGACAGTGTCCAATCATGACTCTGGAAGTGCTCTGTACCCTGATTGGCTGAAGCTTTCACTGCTTCAGCCAATCAGGGCTTGCAATGCACTGTTCAGCGCTGCAATGCATTGTGGTCGGTTCGGGGGGCCGAACAAACGCCGAATGACCGAACAACGAAAGTTCAGCCCGAACTTATGTTTGGGCCAAACCGTTCGCCCATCCCTAGTAAGGATGTGGGAGAGTTTTTTTTAATTCGCAGATCATCTGTAACAGTGTTATTTTACTGTTAGATCTTGATGGAGAGTCTCCCATCCTATGTTCATGCCTAGGCAGTTTACCCTCTGTTCTTTTATAAAATCTATTCTATTGTAGAAAATTCAGCCTTCCATTGTCTGCACTTGCCCTTAGTAACCAGGCTCCACATCCAATCATTCTTCCTAATGAAGTGCTAGAGTATGTTGTATCAAACTGACATGATCTTAGAAGATGATGTGAGAATACAACAATACCTTTTCTTTTGGCTTCCCAACATTTATTATAGTGGATATATAGTGGATATATAGTTAAAATAAGGTTCCTCTTTAGTGAGTTTCTATATACAGATGTCACCTGGGAAAACGGTGTATACGGCACTCTTGCAAAAGCAAGGCATTTGCAAAGAAAAGCAAAGCGTACTAATTATTGTTCAGTTTTATTTTTCTTCTTATGTAAGATTGAGTGCTTATACAATTTGATGCCTTTTGAAAAGCTGTGGGAGGGGGCCAAAAAAGCCATCATGGGGTTCCCATGCATCACAAAGCTACTTCCATATTCTCTGCAAGTGAGTATAGGCGGTCCCCTACTTACAAACATCCGACTTACAAACGACTCCTACTTAAAAACGGAGGGAGACAACAGGAAGTGAGAGGAAATCTACCCCTAGGAAGGGAAATTCTCTCCTGTAAGAGTTAATATAGGAAAAAGGTTTCTCCACTGATGCTTTATCACCAATCCTTGTTTCCCTAATAACCCCAAATTTTCAAAATCCAATTGTCATTGGGACAGAAAGTGAGGTGAAATCTTCTGAACAGGGGCACAGACAGCAAAACAAATGTTACAGGGGTGATAACCCTTCCCTATGTTATCCAAAAAGCTTAAAAATAGATTTTTTGGCTGGAGCTACACTTAAAAAATGTACCTGTTCCAACTTACAAGAAGAAACCTACAGTCCCAATCTTGTTTGTAACCTGGGGACCGCGTGTATTAGCTGAAACTCAGACCAGTCTACCTTAAAGTGGCTGTAAACCTCAGTCATGGAATTTGAGCAAAGCACATATATCTGTAGTGTTTAATTATGTCTCTCCAAAGTTTTAAGTGGCGTTTCTCTCTGGTGCTTCATTCCTCTGTTATCAGCATGAGTCACTTCCGAGAAGTTTTACTGACACATGAGTTAAATTTGTGTCAGGAGTGAGAAGTGGAAGAGCTCAGAATGAAGCTTGTCTATTCTTTCCTACAATCATTTCTCACACAGTAACCGCAGCCTCTCCGCCCACTCCTCTGTGCTGCTGACAGATGATGAAAGAGATTTTTAACACGATCTGCACATTTGAAGTGCCAGTCGCTTCACTGGGTATATGTAAGGGTTTACAACCACCTTAAGGTGCATGACAGCCAAAATTTCTACAGCTTCTTCTCCTGGTTGCTCATCTTTGTATATAGTACTAAGGACAGTGTGCCTTGAGGGGCAGGAATCTGTTAAAATTCCAACAATTTCTTCTGATTGCACACCTTGGATATGTACTAACATCAAATTTTGCTTGCCAATTTCTACTCACAACTTAATAATAAAATATACAGTATATGATTTTTTAATGTAACATACATTTATAATCTAAAATAAATGTAAGATAACAGACAAAATAAAATATAACACACAGTCCATGATGGTAATGCCACACAAATTCAGGTACATGTATTAAAGTAAGTATAGGGAAAAGTGGGTATTTTCGTGCCTAACACTTTTGAACAGAATGCCATTTCATTGTTACTGCATACGGAAACGGCATACTGCCTAAATGTATGGAAATTCATTGCCAGCAAAGTATAGGGTAGATGCCATGAAGAACATATCAATTCACAATAAATGTCAGCAGTGAATTAAATAAGCTGAGACTGGTAATCTAAGCTTCCTTGCTTCATAGCTGTCAATCAATATTTATCTGCATTTGGAGCACCTGCTACAACAAAAGAAAATATATTTCTTTTCAGTAATTAGGAGTATATGAAAACAAATAGAACATTATCCTGAAAATCAGACCTAATTGAAGTGATAGATTCAATTAACGTCACTGTGTAACATCTATTTAAGCACATTTCCTACCTGTTTTACTTATCAGAGCTTTCTAACAGTAAAATAAAAAATGTAAGTGTCTGCTACTCTTCCTTGTAACCCTTCACTGTCTATAGCCTGTGAGCACTGAAAGACCTGTGTTTAACCACTTGCTTACTGGGCACTTAAACCCTCTTCCTGCCCAGACCAATTTTCAGCTTTCAGCACTGTCATTCTTTGAATGACAATTGTGCTGTCATGCTACAGTGTACCCAAATGAAATCTTTATCATTTTTTCCACACAGATAGAGCTTTCTTTTGGTGGTATTTAACCCTTTCATGACTAAGCCTATTTTTGAAATTTGGTGTTTACAAGTTAAAATTCGTATTATTTGCTAGAAAATTACTTAGAGCCCCCAAACATTATATATATTTTTTAGCAGAAAATCTAGAGAATAAAATGGAGATTGTTGCAATATTTTATATCACACGGTATTTGTGCAGCGGTGTTTTAAACACAAATTTTTGGGAAAAGGGACACTTTCGTGAATTTATGAAAACCAAACAGTAAAGTTACCCCAATTTTTTTGTATAATGTGAAAGATGATGTTACGCCGAGTAAATAGATACCAAACATGTCACGCTTTATAATTGCACGCACTCGTGGAATGGCGAAAAACTACGGTACCTAAAAATCTCCATAGGCGACACTTTTAATTTTTTTTACGGTTACCAGGTTAGAGTTACAGAGGAGGTCTAGCGCTAGAATGATTGCTCTCACTCTGGCGATCGCGGCGATACCTCACATGTGTGATTTGAACACCGTTTACATATGCGGGCGCAACTTCCGTATACAGTTTCTTTGCTGCGCAAGCTCGCGGGGATGGGGGCGCTTTAAAACATTTTTTTTTCTTATTTATTTTATTTATTTTTATATTTAGAAATTGTGTTTAAAAAAAAAAAATTTGATGGCTTTTATTGCTGTGACAAGGAATGTAAACATCCCTTGTGACAGTAATAGGTGGTGACAGGTAATCTTTATGGAGGGATCGGGGGTCTAAAAGACCCCCGATCCCTCCTTTGCACTTCACAGTATTCAGATCACCGTTTTTGGCGATACTGAATACTGTGTATTTTTTTAAAACCGGCGCCATTGGCAGCTGAGTAAACGGGAAGTGATGTCATGACGTTGCTTCCGTGTTTACGATTAGGAGGCTGGAACAAAGCCGCTCACGACTTCGTTCCAGCCCGTCCCCAGCCGCCGGAGTTTGTTATAAAATTTTGAAAACAGGTAATTTTTCTCCTTTACTGATGTGCGCTAATGAGGCTGCACTGATGGGCACTGATGACTACGCTGATGGGCACTGATAGCCGGCACTGATGGGCACTGATAGGCAGCAGTAATGGGCACTGATAGGCACTGATAAGGCAGCACTAATGCACACTGATAGTTGCCACTGATAAGCACTAATGAGGTGGCACTGATAGGTGGCACTGATGGGCACTGATAGGTGGCACTGAAGGGCATTGATAGGTGGCACTGATAAGCGGCACTCATAGGTGGCGCTGATGGGCACTGATGATCACTAATGGGTGGCACTGATGGGCACTGTTAGGCACTGGTCACTGTAACTGATAGGTAGCACTGATCTGTGGCACTGATCATGAGACACTGATGGGCATTGATTGGCAGGACTGGTAGGTATTGATGGGTGGCACTGTGGGCTCTGGGAGGTGGCACTCTGGGCACTGGTAGGTGGCACTGGTGGGTACTGATAGGTGGCACTGGTAGGTGGCACAGTGGGAACTGGCAGCTGACACTGGTGGGCACAGAAAATGCAGCCGCGCTTTCTGTGTGAGGGACTGATGTCCATCTGACAGAAGCCGGTGATCGCCTTTTTTTCTTCAGCATGAGGAAAAAAAATATAGATTACCGAGCTTCTGTTTGCATCACGTGATTAGCCGTCATTGGCTTACAGCTGATCACGTGGTAAGGGGCCGGGATCGACCCCTTACTCGGATCTGTGATCAGCCGAGACTCATAGACTGGGTCAACACAGTGCACGCCGCGCACAACCCGCAGGGATGCGCAGACAGCGCTTGCTCGGGAGAATGTCCATGGACGCCCTCCTGGCATTTAAGGCCCGTTCTGTAGCCGTCTTTCGGCTATAGCGCAGGCAGCAAGTAGTTAAAGGTTTTTTCTTTTAAGCTTACCCTGAAGGATCTTTTAAATAAAATTCTGCACAACTGAGTGAAGTGAAAAGTCTGGTTTCTTTGAATGCTAGGGGATTTTGCATGTTTTATTTGTTGTGAATTACCCTACCAGTGTAAGACTTGTTGTTTTTTGTTTTTTTAATTGACAGAATGGATATACATTTTTCTTTTTTTGTTTTGTTTTCTAACAGGTCTTCAGAAGTCTGTTTTTCTCTTGCATTGCTGTAACTTTGCTCTTGATTTGTTTATTGATATATACAGTATGTCCCAGTGTTGGTGTTCTCTTTGATTAAAGTATGTCCAAAATGTACAGAGGCTTTGCAAAAGTATGGTTCTTTAGAAAACCATCCATAAAACACCAATATATATAAAAAAAAAAAACTATTCAAGACAATATTTCCAAAACATTAATATATAGCTATTACACAATATACGGTAGTCCCACCCATAAAAGAGCTTATTTAAAAGTAAATAAAAGGCCAAACTGTCTTGCTTGTTGATGCATTAAAGCGGGGTTCCACCCAAATTTTGAACAATATCTGTATGTATTCTCTTCCTTGCCTAGATGCTGACATGCCGTTTAAAAAAATTTAAATCGCCGTAATTACCTTTTATTTTTCTATTCTTCTTTGCACTTCCTGGTTCTCCTCCCATGGGAGTAGGCGTGTTTCTAGCCTCTCCCAGACTTCAGGGAGCTAGTTTCAGGCTTCCCAGGATGCCACTGAGCATGTGCGGGAATGAGCAGTG
Source organism: Aquarana catesbeiana (assembly GCF_042186555.1). Taxonomy (NCBI): domain Eukaryota; kingdom Metazoa; phylum Chordata; class Amphibia; order Anura; family Ranidae; genus Aquarana; species Aquarana catesbeiana. Next base: position 244,469,798 of record NC_133326.1, on the reverse strand, counting down.
AATGCTGGGAGCACAGCATTCACCACATCCAGGAAATAAATGCTTGTGGGCTTCAAATGCCCACAATGAAGATGGAAACCGCCTGCAGTGAATAATATAAGTTATTCTTTCCGATGAAATCTGACACAGGCGGACATATTACACACAATATGTGAGTATGTAATGCTGAGAAGAAAAGTTTGTGAATGAACTAAAAAAAAAAAAAAAAACGATAGATAGGTGGACCCCCGCTTTAATAAAGAATACAAAGTTCTGTAAGTGTTTATGCAATATAAAGCAAGGAAAGACCTACAAAGATTAAAACAATATATTCCCAAAATATCAGCGCACTAAATCCCTTAAGCAGTAAAAACTAACCCCAGCTAGATTAGCAGGATTACCTCTGCTCCCTAGCAGGAAGATATATACATTCAACAACCAGCGCTTAGAAAATGTAAATTATCCTAAAAAATGCTCCTACAAAAAAAGGCAGGAAATGCTTACCTTTTCTACTGCCCACACCACCACAACGTTACTCTATTCAGATTCTATTCTATTCTATTAGACAACTGACTATGAAATGTGCAGGGAAACTAGCACTTTAGAGATTGATGATCTCCTGATTCTCATGCAGCTGTCACTGGTCCCCCCTGTTAACCTTCACTCTTTTTATAAGATATAGTAGTGATGTGCAATTCTGCAGGAGGAACCAATGATAGCTGCAAGAGGGAGAGTGCCATCCCCATAACAAGTTTACTTTAATGGCAGCCCTTTCTGCAACACATTTATGCCTTCCCTGTCCTCTTCCACCACCCCATTTATTCACCAAAAGTGAAGTGTAGAAAAATACACATTACTTCTAAGTGGCAGAACTGGTGCTTGGTAACTGACTGTTCATAAACCCAATACTGTCCCATTGGAGTAGGGAGAGAGTCCACAGCCCTGTGCGAGCATCTTAGAACTTACTCAGGGCTTCTGCTCTTTGCTCTAAGTAGCCAGACCAAACAGAGAGGAACTGAAGATAAGGCAAGTATGTACAAGTGGTTCAGACATTAAAGTGAGCCTGTTGCTTTGTCTTGCATTGGAAATGCACAAGTTGATTCTAACTGATATATTTACACTATATTGCAACCCAATATTGGTGTACAGAGGTGTGGGGAAGAGCAGAGTAGGGTAGGAAATTGGCTTTATGAATATGAAGAATTGTCAGGAAAGCCAGGATTGTGTGGCTTCTAATGTTACAGAACCAGCTGCTGTTATCTTTGTATACTCAACAAAAAGGAAATATTTTGAAACTAGAGAAAAGTATTGTTGATAAACTTTATATTTACTAGTAGTGAAGAGCAAAATAACGCACTAGACTGGACTCTGTGGCTGAATACTGGTCAGCGTATACAGGTATAACTCAATCCAACTGCCAATCCATCACATCACATCCATTTAGTCCTGGACAGATTGTGGAGTTAGATTCTCTATCTTGTTTTTTTTTTTTTTTGCTGTTTATGTCTCCATTACAATCATTTTTCCTCACTTCCTGTTCCTGAGACACCCTGTGCCCAGACCAGGAAGTGAAGGGAAATCTTTCTATGAGCAAAAATACACAAATAGTAAACTGACAGAGGCTCAAATTCCTTCCCATTCTTCTAAAAGGGTTTATTGATGTATGTGTACTTGTTAGGGACATTTCTCTTTATTTCCTGCCTGAAGTGGCACCAGTCACAAGAAAGTAAAGAAAAAGTCTCAGAAGGGAGCAATTAAAACCTTACATACAGTAGGACATAATCCCTTTTCAACCACTTCCTTTCCAAAACTAAAAAAACAAACCACCAGTTAAAAAAACTTTCTTGGCAAGACTTTAAGGGTCAAAGTACAATTATACTGCTTCACTAATAATATACTGCCACTTTAACACCATCTGCCATCATAAATTTCATAAGCTTAAAAAGTGACCCTTTTCATGAGCGTGGCAGAACTCCAGGCAAGTAATTAACTCCATCTATAAATTAGATCACCCCAAACTAAATTAGATAAACCCAAACTTGAATTGCACCACCTTGCAAGCTGGCCAAGGAAAGACTAAATATAAAACTATCACAATCCGCTCACATAAGAAATTAGCCACATTGCTCATGTAAAACATATATTGTTTAATAAATACAACAATATGAGAAAACTTAAAGTGTATATCCAATTTTGCAGTGACATTTGAGAAAACTCCAATATGTGTTTGTTATGTGCTCCTACTCACATGCAATACCTAAAAAAAAAAGAGAGAAGGTGACTGACTGCAGGAATTTATCAATTAGCTCTGTCCCATAGCTGGGCTAGGGACTGGTTGAGTCATATTTCCCTAAAGGGTACTAGCGCTTTCCCATCATAACAATGAGAACACAGTAGAATTTTTCCTTGCTGGAAGTTCCAAAAAAAAGCATATAAAAAGGTAAGTTGTTGTTAGTCATTGTAATTATTATCTATATTTGGTAGCAATTGTAAAAATACCACTTAAAACAGCCTAACCCCTAAAAACAAATAAAATTCTATGTAACTCATGAAGGAGCCCTCTGAAACATGAATACCAGTTGAAAATGGTGTATAAACCAACAAGCACATACAAAAAATATTTTTTTTTAACACATTTGTAATGTCATTATAAATTGATTGACTTTTAAACCCCAAAAGGTTCTCTGCATGGTCACCTATCTCGGTAGAACCCAGGTTCTATAAATGTAACAAAAATGTATATAAATGTAGTACAGCATTCACAAGCATAAAGATATGCAGATATTGTAAACGTGTACATTAATCTCCTCTATACAAAACACAACCACGAACATCCTAACTATTATTGTGCAATAATTGCAACTAACTATATACAAACTTATGAAGCGCTTCGCCCGAAGGAGCTTTGTTCTGTGCCTTGATTTCAATTACAACCTCAACCCCTTTGACATACCTGGTTGAGTGAAAGTTACTGCAAGCACTTGTCATAACTCCCCACAGCAGCAGCTCACCAGTCCCATCATTATACAGCAGTGGTGGTACACACTAGACAGCAATGTGCACTCTTTGGTCTCCCTCATGGCAAGAGGAAGCCTTGTCCTGTACAGCTTTAGAAAACACAGCTCTTTCTCCTCCTCCTGGCAATCTATCTCTGGGAAATGCAGTTCAAAGGCTCTTGATTACAGTAGAGTCTCTCTTCTCCTGCAGTTCCCACAGTGCAGTGCTGCTTGACTTAGTCTATTGAACGCTTCCTGCTCTATAGCTCCCTCCTCTTTTTGATATAGCTGTTTACCAGTTCAGCACTACAGGGCAACAGCTACAAGAAGAGCTACAGCCACTGTTTCTCTAACTTTCCATTCTTAGCCAAGCACCTGGCTACACTTAACTGGGAACATAATTAACAAATACTGTATACTGCAAATCTATAACACTAACACAAAGGCAATAACTGCTGGCATTACAAAAGTGGAAAAATAAACTAAGAAGGTCCCAGGTATTGAGGGCATCCACCAGATAACTTCATGTGCATCAAAGTATGTAACCATCTCCGTAAAATTAATTTGGTAATGGAATAAAATTCTTTATAAAAGTAATGTAAAATCCTGTACAAATCAAAGACGTGACAAAATGACACCCTGAAGTGAGCTCAAAACAGGAACTGAGCCTAAAACTGGAAGTGAATTTAGGACAAGAAATTAGCTCACAACAGTAAATGAGTTTAAACCTGGAAGTTATATGCATTCTATAGTGGAGGAGAAAACTAATGGTGTAAAATAAGTAGTGAATAGGAAATAAGTTCAAAACAGAATATGTTAAATTATATGAATAAGGAGTTGCAATAATGGAGCTTTATGGTTTCCTGATTAATTTATTGACTTTTATATTACATCATAATTACTTCATGTTCAATAATAAATACTATTTGCTGAAATCAGGAGCAGCCATAGGGATGAGATGTTCTTCCTCAATTGCTAAGCTATTTTTAGGTTGGTGAAAGAGGGAGATCATGTTTGGCCCGGAATCTGAAAAATATCATGGATGAAATTTTTATATTTATGATATTATAGACAGGCTCAGAAGAAGATTTCAGAGATTTCATTTATTAGTTCACTTCTTTTTTGCTCTATCCATTTTATGTTCCAAAGATGTTAACATACATTTGACCTCCTCCGCTTTCTCCACTATTACATCCAACTATGATTAATGTAATTAATGATTATATTATTATATATATGATTATATAATTGATGCGCAACTCTATTGAAAATCTACATCTATGAACAACTATGTTCATTACTCTAGTTTTCACCATCCAGAACTTTATCAAGGTATACTTATGGGACAATTGCTACAGATATATAGAGTTTGTATGGACATTCTTAAAACATTTGCACAATACAATCACAAGATTTGTTGTAAGAGGGTATCCACAAACAATTATAAAAATATTTTCAAAGAACTAAAAATCTATTTGGGAAAAATTATTGATTCCATGTAAATAACTTCAGATTCAGACATCCTATTAACTACTAAAAAAAACAACCAATGACCAAAGCTTTATGATATACTTAACAAACATCGGTTGGTATTGTGCACGAGTAATACGCTAAAGAAATACATCACAAATAAACTGTCCATTGTTGAAAAGGGAGCATGTAATATGAGAGATATCTTGGAGTTATTTTTTTGGGAGGGATAAGGAAATGGACTAAAGGAGGTTCACGCACAAAGGAGGACTAGGGCTTCTCTGTACAAAACCATTGCACAGAGCAGGTGAGTATGGCATGTTTTTTCTTTTTTTTTTGCCTTTACAAACACTTGCAAACACGCAGCTATATTTACGGAGATTACAAATCATAGTATTCCATTCATCTGAAGAATATTGCTCCTCACATTCCTGCTACAATTACGACATATATGCAGTAATTTATATGGTGTGGGATTAGTTATCAGAAGACCATATAGGGTAGAAATCAGAACCTTTCCTCTAGTGAGGATTTACACATTTTTTCAAAAGGAGAAGGGGGCTGCTAAGGGACTGGGGATAGTGAGAGGCAAAAAAATGTCTGATTTGAAGATAGCGGAGCCTTCTTGGTGTGAAATCTCTTTGAGGGTTTGAAGACGGGCGTACATAATAAAATGCAGAGTTCTCTTGAAGAGAAGAGTACTTCATATATTTGGCTTCCACCAAAAGAAGGTGCCAGAGGTAGGAAAGGCAGCAGAGAATCTCTTGTCTCCCAAAAAGGAGGTCAAGGGGGGACCAGAGAGACCAGGTGGTATTTATGTTTATAGAGGTTCCAGATATGAAGGGATTGCACTACTAAGGTATTAAAAGGAGCTAATAATGTGTGAAAGGGAAAGTTACATTTTGAAAGAGCATGGCAGTATTTCAATTGTGGATTGGAACAACTCAGAGAAGGAAATGTTACCAGGATCTAAGAAACAAGATGGATTATCAGATTAGATACAATGAATCCTTGAGGTTAAAGAGTAACTCTTTGTTCATGGGAAAAAACATAGCAAATAAAAAAAATGAATACAGCATATACACACTTGTTACAAAAGTTATACTGTAATTGAATTGTAAAAAAAATGTACTTTCATTTTCAATCTGCAATGTAATCTTCTGTAAAATAGCAATGCATAATGGCAACCTAGATGCTTCCTGTACACAAATGGTGTACAGAACGCCCCCCAGAAAAGTCTTTTCCTGCTTGTGTGATTGGCTTACTGATTTCCCCACAATGAAAAGACAAAAACAGTCTGGCGCCAGGAAACTGGGACATCTATTGCACTAAGAACATTGTGAATGTCCTGCAATAGCCCAAAGAGCAGCTGTGTAGATGAGCCAACCAGGAGGGGTGTGAATACAAGTAAAAACATTCAGGAGACACCACAATTGAAAGCGCTGATCGGGACAGTCTTGAAAGGACAAACAGTCAAATAATTAAAACGTTCAATGAGATAAAAGCATGTGCCGATTTAATAATAACATATGATTGGATGAACAATTATCTAGACATCGCCTTCCATAGATGGAACAATTGCAAAGCATACTCCTCACTGTGACAGTACCTTAAGCAACAGTTGGTGGTGGACTGGCTTGGTGGGGCAGTGCTATGATGGCAAAACCTTCATGTGTTCCTGGATGTCACTAGGAAGAGGGAAGACAGCGTGTGCAGAGCCGGATGAACAGTGTGGAGCCTCGATCGGATCCCCAATGATGTGTGGCGGAATGATGGGGCAGCCAGGAAGCAAAGGAGGGACCAAGAGGCAGCCAGAGCAGCCACTGACCGGAGCTGGTGGACGGGAACACCCAGATATGACGTCATATGATCGGGGAACGCAGGTCCAAAACAAAGCTTACAGCACAACAGGTGGAGAGCAAGCTGAGGAGAGGGAAGATATCTGTCGTCTTGACTACGCATATCAGGGTGTGGCCCTTCTTCAGGTCTGTTTGTCCTTTCAAGACTGTCCCGATCAGCGCTTTCAATTGTGGTTGCTCCTGAATGTTTTTACTTGATTTCCCCACAAGGCTACCCTGAGTAAGATACAAGTCAAATTTTGGACATTCTTTGCAACAAATTTTAATTTGGTAAGATACTCCCAAAGAGAAATTACATCTAAAGGAATTCAGACCCTGCTACTTTCCTCATTAGAATGGTGATAGATAATTATAAAGTCCCTCTTATGCATATTCACTTTGCACATGTACACAGACAAACAAATGTCCATTCCTTTAGAATAACAAAAGGTAGGAGTCTGCAACAACTTTTGTTAAAATCCTTGCAATGTACATTGATCCCCCTGAGGGGAAGTTTTCTTCTCAACAAAAATGCTCTTTAATGAAGATCAGCTGCTTACAGGTTTTCTTTTGGATATAGGGTTGTCTTTGTATAAAGGTTCTTTCTGTGTTTAGGGTTTCACAATGTTAACTAAATTATTTGATATAAAGATAGTAAACATCATTCATAACTTGTGCTTTTGTGTTCTTTCATCACTTTTCGCTTTTGTGCTCTATGAATGAAGGAGATGGACCTTTTATTCATTTGTCTGTCTTCCAGTCATAGAGTGCTGTTCATTGTGGGAATAGGTAGTACAGCTGTTAATGAAACAGAGGAGTGGAAAGAATGGGCATGGTAGACCCTTTTGACGAGTGCCTATGACATTGGAACCACTTGTATGTAGATCACATCTGCAGGGGTATCTGGGAGGCAATGGAATGAAAATGCCAAGGAACAGAGCAGCCAAATAGGACACTGTAGGTTCATTCCAGGGGTGTAACTTGAAGCTTGTGGGCCCAAATGCAAAAGTTGATTTGCCCCCCCCCCCCTCTCCTTCCCACTGTCACCCGCTGCTTCCACTGTGCACCAAGATACTCCCACCATGCTCCAAGATTCTCCAAGTTGATGCTGGTTATACATGCACACAACATGGGGGCAGGCAGGGCACAATCTGACCTGCCAGGTGAAAGTGGTGAGCTTGTATGTAAAAGAGGAAACTCAGAGGGCCCTCTGACTTCCAGATTCACATACCCAAAGCTTTCACATGGCAGCTCAGAGTGTGGTCTGCCCCAGTGTGCATGTGCATTGCTGAGCAGGGCAAGGAGGGGCTGTTCTGGGCTGAGCAGAGGGGGAGGGGACAGAGAGTACACCGCTGGGGGAAAGGTCTTCCCCATCACCCTGTGTAGTAAAAACCGGAGGGGAGGGGGGTTAAACTGTCACTCACCACCAATGATTATGTTTTTTTTTTCTTTTTATAGGTGGGGGGGCATTCAGGTTTCTTAAAATGCTTTTATAGAGAGTCAATAGCGAATGTATTCCCTCAATCTGAGGTGGTGGCTGGAGGACTGCCTCCACTTGGCTCTGCAGAGTCACAACACTATATCCTAAAGACTGGGTGATGTAGCCACAGGAGCACACATGTACAGCAGGACAGACAACTGTGCCCTTAGATCAGCCCCAATTCCTGTACCTTCACACCTCAGATCATCCCCAATTCCTGCACCTTCCCACCTCAGATCATCCCAATTCCTGCACCTTCACACCTCAGATCACCTCAAATTATGCACCTACCCCATATCAGCCCCAATTCCTGCACCTTCAAACCTCAGATCAACCCAATTCCTGCACCTTTACATTTCAGATCAGTCTCATTTCCTGCACCTTTACACCTCAGATCAGTCCCAATTCCAACACCTGTAAATTAGTAGTTGCCAATGGTTGGTTAATTACCAGTCCAAAATGAGAGCATCCAGCAACTGACTCAACATCAGGACCAAATCTAGCCTGTCTGATGGGGGGGGTGCAGTAGAAATGGTTGTAGGCAAATGGGCAAATGATAGGGTCAGCGATTTATAGGGTAGTGAACAGAGGCCTGCAGGGTGGGGAATGGGAGGTCAGCATGGGAGTGTACAGGGGTCAGCAAAGCAGAGGACAAGGGTCAGTAGGGTGGAGAACAGAGTTCAGCAGCATGGTCAACAGGGGCAAGCAGGGCAGAGGACAGGGGTCAGAAGGGAAGAGACCAGGGTGTCAGCAGGGCAGCCTATAGGGGTCAGCAACGCAAAAGATGAGTTCAGCAGGGCATATCACAGGGGCCAGCAGAGCAAAAGACCGGGTCAGATGGACATAGGATGGGGTCAGCAGGGCATGGGATGGGGTCAGTTAGGCATTGGATGGGGCCAGTAAGAGAGAGGACAGGGGTCAGCGGGGAATAGGATAGCATCAGCAGGGTATAGGATGGCATCAGCAAGGCATAGGACAGGGGTCAGCAGGGTACAGGATAAGGTCAGCAGGGAAGAGGACCAGGGTCAGTGGGACAGAGCATGGCATCAGCAGGGCATAGGACAGAGGTCAGTGGGGCCTAGAAAGGGGGTCAGCAGGGCAAAGGATAGGGGTCAAACAGGCAGAGGGCAGGAGTCAGCAGGGCATAGGGCAGGGGTCAACAGGGCACAGAATGGGGTTAGCAGGGCATAGGAAAGGGGTCAACAGGGCACAGAATGGGGTCAGTAGGGCATAGGACAGGGGTCAGCAGGGCACAGAATGGGGCCAGCAGGACATATGGCAGGGTCAGCAGGGCATAGGATAATGTTGACAGAGCATAGGACTGGAGTCAGCAGGGCTAAGGACAGGGTCAGCATGACTGAGGACAAGGTCAGCTGGGCAGAGGACCGGGGTCAGCACAGCAGAGGACTGGGGTCAGCAAGGCATGAGACAGGAATCATTAGGGCAGGGGATGGGGTTCATCAAGGCAGAGAATGGGGTCAGTAGGGCATAAGATGAGGTAAGAGGGGTAGAGGACAGGGGTCAGTGGGGCATAGGATGGCATGAGCAGGGCATATAATGGGGTCAGCAGAGCATAGGATGGCATCAGCATGGCATAGGACAGGGGTCAGCAGGAGGGCATGGGATGAGGACAGAAGGGTAGAGGACAGGGGTCAGTGGGGCATAGAATGGCATCAGCAGGGCATAGAATGGGGTCAGCAGGGCATAGGACAGGGGCCAGTGGAGCATAGGATGGGATCAGCGGGGAAAAGGACAAGGGGTCAACAGGGAAGATGACAGGGGTCAGTGAGGCATAGGATGCCATTGGCAGGGCATAGGATAATGGTTAGCAGGGCATAGTACAGGGTCAATTAGGCATTGGATGAGGCAGAGGACAGGGGTCAGCAGGGCATAGGACAGGGGTCAACAGGGCACAGAATGAGGTCAGCAGGGCATAGGAAAGGGGTCAACAGGGCACATAATGGGGTCAGTAGGGCATAGGACAGGGGTCAGCAGGGCACAGAATGAGGTCAGCAGGGCATATGGCAGGGTCAGCGAGGCATAGGATGGTGTTGTCAGAGCATAGGACAAGAGTCAGCAGGGCTAAAGACAGGGTCAGCAGGACTGAGGACAGGGTCAGCTGGGCAGAGGACTGGGGTCAGGACAGCAGAGGACTGGGGTCAGCAAGGCATGAGACAGGGATCAGTAGGGCAGGGGACGGGGTTCATCAAGGCAGAGAATGGGGTCAGTAGGGCATAAGATGAGGTCAGAAAGGTAGAGGACAGAGGTCAGTGGGGCATAGGATGGCATGAGCAGGGCAGTTAGTGGGGTCAGCAGAGCATAGGATGGCATCAGCATGGCATAGGACAGGGGTCAGCAGGGCATGGGATGAGGTCAGAAGGGTAGAGGACAGGGGTCAGTGGGGCATAGAATGACATCAGCAGGGCATAGGATGGGGTCAGGAGGGCATAGGACAGGGGCCAGTGGAGCATAGGATGGGATCAGCGGGGAAAAAGGACAAGAGGTCAACAGGGAAGATGACAGGGGTCAGTGGGGCATAGGATGGCATCAGCAGGGCATAGGACAGAGGTCAGTGGGTCCTAGGATGGGGGTCAGCAAGGCATAGGATAGGGGTCAACAAGGCAGAGGACAGGGGTCAGCAGGGCATAGGACAGGGCTCAACAGGGCACAGAATGGGGTCAGCAGGGCATAGGAAAGGGGTCAACAGGGCACAGAATGGGGTCAGTAGGGCAAAGGACAGGGGTCAGCAGGGCACAGAATGGGGTCAGCAGTGGGGCATAGGATAGTGTTGGCAGAGCATAGGATAGGAGTCAGCAGGGCTAAGGACAGGGTCAGCAGGACTGAGGACAGGGTCAGCTGGGTAGAGGAACGGCTTCAGCAGGGCAGAAGACTGGGGTCATCAAGACATGAGACAGGGGTCAGTAGGCAGAGGATGGGGTTAATCAAGGCAGAGAATGTGGTCAGCAGGGCATTGGATGGCATCAGTGAGGCATAGGACAGGGGTCAGCAGGGCATAGGATGAGGTCAGAAAGGTAGAGGACAGGGGTCAGTGGGGCATAGGATGGCATCAGCAGGGCATAGGATGGGGTCAGCAGGGCATAGGAAGGCATCAGCAAGGCATAGGACAGGGGTCAGCAGGGCATAGAATGAGGTCAGGAGGGTAGATGACAGGGGTCAGTGGGGCATAGGATGGCATCAGCAGGGCATAGGATGGGATCAGCAGGGCATAGGACAGGGGTCAGCAGGGCATATGACAGGGGTCAGTGGGCACAGTATGCCATTGGCAGGGCATAGGACAGGGGTCAGTAGGACAGAGGACAGGGGTCAGCAGGGCAGAGGATAGGGGTCAGCTGGGATGAGGATGGGTCAGCGAGGCTGAGGACAGGGTCAGAGGATGGGGTTCAGTAGGGTAGATGATAGAGTAGCAGAGCACAGGGGTCACTAGGGCAGAGGATGGGATCAGCAGGGCAGAGGATGGGAACAGCAAGATGGAAACCCAAGTGACAGGGAGGCATGGGCGAGGTCACCATTGCAACATATGCGATCTCTGATGCTACACCCATGGCTCAGTGCTGATTTAAAAAAAAAAAAAAAAAATCCATTTTAACTTTGATGAATATTAATTTCTAATACCTAGACTAGATGATTAATAAAGTACAGCATCATATGTTTATCTAACAAAACACAATATGAAATTTAAACAAGCCTTGGAAGTTTCAATGTTATTGGTGATAACAGAATTAGAGAGAGAAAGAGAGAGAGGAAAGCATACAGCACAAGCTCTGAGAAACACTGCTACTGATGCCTATTACCCTTGTGGCCTTGTGGATGCAGTGGATTATAAAGGGCTGAGACTATGGTAAATTGAAAGAACGTCAAACTACAGAGCTACATGATTTCCTTGGTTGAATAAATAACTCATTGATTGATTTAACTTGTTTGTAACTGCTCTTTAAGTTGAAATAATTACACAGAAATCCATTTCACATACATTTCCATAACTGTTACACAAGGCAAGGGGGATTTTATATTTAAGAGATTTGCCTAATATATTTTCTGCTCTAATGCACATTCTAGAGGACTGCTCATTGTCAGTAGAAACAAGCTGGCAAGGACAAGGCAGAATATATACTGCATAAATCACTGTCAAAATGCCTGCTTACTTTTCGAGTCCTTAGCAACTAATATGAATACCAACTCTGAGCAACTTTACATTCACAGTTTCATCTCATGACCAGCTCAGTGTTCTAAATATTGAATATGAATAAATGACTAATATGTATTTGTACTCCCAAAATGTTTATTTACCATAAACCATAATCTTTTCAAAGCATTCTTTGCTTAAGCTATTTTGGTGATGACCTGTATATAGATTTCTCAAACCCTTTTGATTAATCATGTTGAAAATTTAGAGTCCATCTATCAATGCATTCAATAAAATTTGTCTGCTATTTAAAGATACTACAGTCGCTATATACAATTCCTGTCTTTTATCTCAAATGTGATCACACGTTAATTACAGATCCCTCTTTTGAGATATTCAGCTTTAGATTAACTGAGGTCTAGAGTAAAACACAAGCATTAACATCCCATATGCAATTTAAACAAATATTTAAGACTATGGTATTCATAAATCAATCTACACAACTGCTGTGGTGAACTAGGATACATTTACAAATGCTTAGTTTGGTCTTCCTCAGAACTATGGCAATAGAACACCTTTACATGTAAATGCCTCACTTTCTCTCCACTCACTAAGAACAACCAGAGATTACACTGGCTACCTTTTATTCAGTGGGGATAAAAAGCAAGCAGAGGGCGTGACCAACTAGTGTGGCAATTTCATTTAAAATGCAGATAAAATCATAAATGCACTCACACTTCAAATGAGCAGGCACAACATCGACACAAAAGGTATCACTGGTGGAAGGCTCACGATGGATGATCAAAGGCAGAGTTCGGCAGGAAGATGGCCAGTCATTGCAGAGTAATGCCAAGAAGCAGCATTTCATGCATTTCAGGGCATACACACCCCTTTCTCAAGGCTTGCCGTGTATACCCTGAAATATGAAGCAATGCCCCTGTGCCATGCACATCATCCCTCCATCTTGGAACCCCTCTCCCTGTGCACTCACTACGCTCCACACTGGTTCTGTTTACTGCCCCACACCGTAGCCACTTCCTGGTCTTATGCTGCAGTGCCTGTCCATCTCCCTACCAGTCTCTGCATGTGATCATCCATTGTGAGCCTGCCAGTGGTAATTTCTTTTGTGTGGATGTTGTGCCTGCTCATTTGAACCACATGTCTGTGCATTTATGCTTTTATCTGCATTTTTAATAAAATTGATACACTTGGTCGCACCCTCTTCTTGCTTTTTGTTCCTAGTGCAAAGTATAGAAGATTCACCCAGTCCATATTTGTTGAGGAGCTGCAACCATCCCTAAGTGACTGTCGTTTATATGGGACTTTTTAAGGGGGCAGTTACCATAATAAGACTCAAATTTGTGCCATAACTTACTGTTTAGACCATCCATTCAGTACTGTGATGTCACTCATCTGGCCTGTATGGCAACAGCTAAACTTACATTTGTTGCATCACTCCATTTTTCATTATATACATATTAACAGAAAAATCCCCAAAAGTCTAAGGCTACTGAGGCGCTTTACAGGCGCTATAACGCTAAAAATAGCGCCTGCAAAGCACCTGTAAAGCGCCTCTCCTGTCACTCCAGTGTGAAAGCCTGAGTGCTTTCACACTGGAGCAGTGCGCTGGCAGGACGCTAAAAAAAAATCATCTTGGGGGCTCTTTAGGAGCGGTGTACACAGCGCTCCTAAAGTACCCCTGCCCATCGAAATCAATGGGCAGCACCGCCGAAGATGGCAAAGGCTTTTAACCTTTTTTCATCCGCTAGCGGCCAAAAAGCACTGCAAAAATGACCATAAAACGGCGCTAAAAATAGCACCGCTTTACTGCTGACGCACTCCCGCCCCAGTGTGAAAGTCCCCTAAATTTCTAAAAATGTAAATATGTTGAACAAAATGTTGAATGAACCTACCTGATACTCAGAGATAAACATTGAGGCCCGATTTACTAAAGGATATGAGAAGGTCTACATATTAAAATGTAAGAGAATTTGAAAAGTATGAAAATGTTGACTTATTTCATCTGCACATGACAGCGTAATTGAAGATAATCTTCACACATTTTATAGGGCAAACATTCTCAGATCCATTAGTAACCTAGCTTTATTGTATTCTACGATAATAAGAGCAGAAGGTCAGTGTATCATTTATTTATTATTCTTAAAAATAAAATTCCAATATGTTTTCTTTTAAAACTTCACATACAGTTGAAGTGATGCAGTAATATTTTTTAGAGAAACATGTATTTGCAGTCGTACAATTATTTTACAATGTTGAGTTAATGATCTCCAAAAGTAAGATATGTCTAGTCTTTGCCAACTTGTACAGCTAATGTAATGTTTTACCAAAACATCTAAATCACATTAGGGAGGGTCAGACATCTTATAATTAAGGTTTGAATCATAAATCCACATTCATTAACAAAGTTGTATCCTGATCTCTAAAAATCAGGTTCAGGGGTACTATATATCCATAGGTAGACCAAATGAGCAAGAACCAGGAAGGGTAATATATAAAAAAAATAGGAGATGCCTAAAGAGATTTGGGTGTTAATAAAGCTGGCAAGTTGCATCTCTTGCATAGTTATAGTACGGTGGCTAAGTGGTAAACTTTACTTATAGTGAATTCAAACCCTTGAATAAAACATTATATATTGCAACTTGCTGTTCTATGATGTGATAGCTGCATTCATTTTTTTTTTTTATCCTTTCTTTTTTCATTAGTTAGCTTGTTAGCAACAAATGCTTAGTCGTCATATTGTGCATATAGAGAAGCAGTTTTGTCACCCTAGTACATGAAGTGTTCTAGGAATACAGAACATTCCCACCTCTCCGCAACAGCATGTTGGAAGTAATCAGCAAGATATCTGGCAAATTAAAGTGTTTCTAAAGGCGCAAGGTTTTTACCTTCATGCATTCTATTCATGAAGGTAAAAAACCTTCTCTGGGGCATAGCTCAGCAGCGGATGTAGCTGGTCGCATCTGTCTCCTTCTCCGCCGAAAATCCATGCAATGCTTCTGGAATCACCCGATATCATTCTTTTACGGACCCCAGCTAACTGGTACCGGTATCCCCGCGTTTGTGACCTGCATTCCCGCTACTCCGCTACCACCACTGATATGGCAAAACGGCTCAAAGAAAACTGAGGTCTCATGGAGGATCCTGGCCAAGATAGCGCCTGGTCGCAACGCTCCTCCAAGGAAAAATATAAAGAGGCATCTCAGAAGTTCTTCAGCGGGAGGACACCCAAAAAACATCTGCCTTCTTCATCTACCCTGGGGGATACTTCAGGGGGTCAATCCGAGGCTGATGACACAGTCCTGCTGGAGGATGCAGACGGATCGCCCCCAGAGTGAAACACAGTGAGTACTGCTGGGGACATTTTTGCTGTGCCACATTAATCTTTCCTAGATGCAGAAGAGCCGGAGCCCACTCTGTGTGATATACTCTCTGCTGTAACATCCTGCAATATGTCTATCTCTGCCCTCACTGATGAACTCAAGGGAGTTCAGGCAGAAATCTCACTTGTGCGGCATGGTATTCAAAAACTACGGAAACCCATCTCTGCCCTTGAAGGCAGAGTGAGCACAGTGGAGGATGACATCATTCCTATGCAAAGGGATCTCAAACATAACTGCAATCTCACAGCCCAGCATGCCGCCCGCCTGGATGACTTAGAAAATAGAATGGGCTGCAATAATGTGCGTGTCCTGGGTATTCCTGAGCAAGTCAAAAATCCTGTCACCTGTCAGAAAAGACTGGATGGGAACAGTGGTCCCTCACCTGCCTGTGCGTGCCTGCGGGCATATGGGGGCATGCACGTGCGCGGGAAGAAAACTCGTGGGAGCCTGAAGGTAACATCCATGCCAGGAATCTGATCCAGTCCTTTAAGAGGTCCCATCCTGAAAAGATGGCCCGGTTGGGCATCCAGAGGCTGCCTCTTGGGGGGGGGCAATGTCAGGAAAGACTAGCTGGGAACAGTGGTCCCTCACCTGCCTGTGCGCACCTGTTGGCGTATGCACGTGCACGGAAGTGCACGCGCGTGCAGCTACCGGCGCCAGGCGGGCTATTTAAACACAGCTCTCCCCTCAGACAAGTGCTGCTTGATCTACAGTATTCCTGTGCTTTACCTGTTTCACCTGATCTGATCCAGTATTTACTCGGCTTGATCTGTGACCTTCCCTGCCTGCTGCCTGCTGCCTGCCTCTGACCCCCGGCTTGTCCATGACTCTGCATCTGCCTTATCCTCTGGTCCATCTGTGCCTGCCTGTTACCGACCTGGCCTGCTGTGTGACTCCGTCCCTGTCTGCTGCATCTGTACCTGCACCGACCGAAAAAAAATTCCAGGTTTTAGGCAATCTGAATCAGTTCATAATAAATCTCTGTAGACATAAAAGGAGAAAGAGCCCATCACCATCACCCAAACACACCGACCCTTACCGTCAGCAAGTGGGTTAAACAGCATAGCATTATTAGATGGTGTCCACGAAGAAATGCCTCTCATTGCCCAGAGCTCCTCACTCCACCGATAAACTCAAAATTGCGGTAAATGCTGTTAGCCAGAATGGTTATGCCAACAGGGTACAATGATTGTGTGGAGTCTCTCCAACTCCTCTTCTCGGTCTCTATACAAAGTCATCCTTCTTCTGCCGCTTTCCCTCACACCACTTCCGCGTACAGCGTCACCATGAGCGCGCTTCCTCTTGGTTGCCATGGTGACGCTGGACGCGGAAGCGGTGTGAGGGAAAGCGGCAAAAGAAGGATGAGACCGAGAAGAGGAGTTGGAGAGACTCTGGGCAATGACATTTCTTGGCATTTCTTCGTGGACACCATCTAATAATGCTATGCTGTTTAACCCATTTGCCGACGGTAAGGGTCAGTGTGTTTGGGTGTTACGTCTACAGAGATTTATTATGAACTGATTCAGATTGCTTAAAACCTGGAAATTTTTTTATGGTTCAACATATGGACTTTTTGAATATGATCTTTCTATAGCACTACACCTATACCCCACACTGGAGAACATTGGATCTATCTGCATAGTGAGTTATCCCACATACACTGCTGAAGTGAAACCCACTTGCCATCTTTTTTTTGCTGGAGTTTCCACTGCTTCTCCCCTCATGAAGGATCCATGGGGACAATATGTTCCTCAGCTTGACTGGCTGGGAGCCCTGTTGGCTCCATACGATAATTTTATTTTTTTCATATTGTGTTTGCTGCTCCCTTTTTGACCTACCACAGCTCCAACTCTTTGTTTTTTCTGATATTGACTGGAATGTCTAAGGACTTAATAGCCCTGTGAAGGGACTGGCAGTCCTTAGAACTATTAAGTCTTTAGATGCTAATATTATTTTCTTACAGGAGATCCACCTCTCCCCTGACTTACTCCTAGCTTATCCCCTCGATTGTTCGGTACCCAATTTCACTCCACTTATTCCACATATTCCAGGGGGGTGAGCATCCTGGTACATCAGGATGTTCGATTCTCCTGTTCTCACAAGATTATAGATCCAGGGGGGAGATATGTGTTCCTGCTATCCACTGTTTTTGGTTTGTCTTGTATAATTGCTGGGATATATATACCACCACCATTTTCGTCCAAGGTCCTCAAGTGCCTGGCAAGCTTTATGGCTCGTTTTCCAGATATCCCGCTCCTGGTGGTGGGTGATTTTAACAATTACCTACATCCCATATGGGACAAATTACCTGCCCCTGCTCACACCTCCTCGGTAAGAGGGGGGCATACACCTTTTTGCTCGCTTGCTGGAGAAACTCGGACTGACATACGTATGGAGACTTAGGCACCCAGACACAAAGAAGTTTTCTTGCTACTCAGCCACGTATCGTGGACTGTCTGAGATAGATCTAAGTTTAGGTAATAACGCATTACTTCCACTAGTTATAGCCTCAGACTATTATATTCGGCATATATCTGATCACTCCCCGTTTTGGGTGAGCATTTTGCTACCCACTGTCTCTAAACGTACAGGGTGGAAACATAACCCTTTCTGGCTCTCCTTATTACCAGAACCAGACCCTATGCATGGTTTGCTAAAACTCTTCTTTCAAAACATAAACACTGCTCGGTTAAGTGTTGTCTGAGATGCTGCTAAGGCCTATATGAGGGGTCAGTTTATCAAACTAATAACCCATATCAAAACCAATATCAAAGCCTGGGAAACAATGGTAGTCAGGGAAGTTACAGAGACTGAGGATAGATATATCACTAACCCTACGGAGGATACAAAGCGGGCTTGGTTGGAGGCACAATCCATGTCCAGGCAACTGGCGCTGCAGCTGGCTGAGAACAAACGTTTTTTTCTACAGCAAACTCACTTCGAGGAGGGGGAGGCTATTAGGCACATGCTGGCTATGCTGGCGCATGCATAGGTCGTCCTCCCTTGTCTTAGCCATTTGCGACGATCAGGGTGCCCTCCAGTCCCAGACCTCTGACATTATTAGGATCTTTAGATCATTGTACGCTGATCTCTATACTTCTAAAGTACAACCTTCTGACATGGATTTTGGGGGATTTCTAGATGACTGTGTGCTGTCTCGCTTGTCAGCATTGGATGCTTGCTTGCTCAATGCTCCATTAACGGAGGAGGAACTTGCGTTAGCCCTAGCACAATCTCATAATAATACATCTCTGTGGTTGGGCAGCCCTCCATCCGAGGTCTACAAGCGATATGCAGGCACATTGCTACCCATACTACTGAAGGTCTATAATGAGGCATTTCAGGCTGGAGCTTTGCCACTTCTATGAATGAGGCGATCATTGTTGTGCTATTAAAACCAGGAAAAGATGATACTTTACCCATTTCCTTGCTCACAACCGATGTCAAACTAATGGCCCAGGTGTTGGCGACCAGATTGGCTCAGGTGATACATAAATTGGTGCACAAGGACCAGTCTGGATTCATCCCTACTAGATCCACGGCCCAGAACATTCGGAGGCTTTTCCTAAACTTACAATTGCCTTTGGATAACCCTGGTAACCTAGCCATCTTTTCGCTAGACGCAGCTCAGGCCTTCGACGGTGTTGAATGGCCTTACCCGTGGAAGGTGTTGGAACATATGGGCCTGGATACTAATTTTATCCAGTGGGTCAAGATACTGTATGCCGAACCCTGGCCTAGGATTAGGGTGAACGGGGAGCTCTTGGAACCTTTTGCATTATTCCAGGGCACTAGGCAGGGGTGTCCTTTGTCACCCCTGCTGTTTTCCCTAGCTTTGGAACCTCTCGCGTCACGGATATGCAAGGAGGCCAATATAACCGGGTTCAGACGCAATACGGGTACTGACGTGGTGTCAATGTACGCTGATGATACCCTACTTTACTTGGCGAATACTCAGGGCACTTTGTGGACCATCATGACCCGTACATTATCAGGCTTTTCCATCAACTGGAACAAGGTGGTACTGATGCCTTTAGACTCAATAACCGCCCCCCTCCCTGAATGTGTGGAAATGGTGCAAGTGGGATCCTCCTTTCGCTATCTGGGCATTCAAGTTACAGTGGGGCAAAAAAGTATTTAGTCAGCCACCAATTGTGCAAGTTCTCCCACTCAAAAAGATGAGAGAGGCCTGTAATTGTCATCATAGGTATACCTTAACTATGAGAGACAAAATGTGGAAACAAATCCAGACAATCACATTGTCTGATTTTTGAAAGAATTTATTTGCAAATTATGGTGGAAAATAAGTATTTGGTCAATATCAAAAGTTCATCTCAATACTTTATTATATATCCTTTGTTGGCAATGACAGAGGTCAAACGTTTTCTGTAAGTCTTCACAAGGTTGTCACACACTGTTGCTGGTATGTTGGCCCATTCCTCCATGCAGATCTCCTCTAGAGCAGTGATGTTTTGGGGCTGTTGCTGGGCAACACAGACTTTCAACTCTCTCCAAAGGTTTTCTATGGGGCTGAGATCTGGAGACTGGCTAGGCCACTCCAGGACCTTGAATTGCTTCTTGCAAAGCCACTCCTTCATTGCGGGGGGTGTGTGTTTGGGATCATTGTCATGCTAAAAGACCCAGCCACGTTTCATCTTCAATGCCCTTGCTGATGGGAGAATGTTTGCACTCAAAATCTCACGATACATGGCCCCATTCATTCTTTCATGTTCATGGATCAGTTCTCTTGCTCTCTTTGGAGAGAAACAGCCCCAAAGCATGATGTTGCCATCCCCATGCTTCACAGTAGGTATGGTGTTCTTTGGTTGCAACTCAGCATTCTCTCTCCTCCAAACACCACGAGTTGTGTTTCTACCAAACAGTTCTACTTTGGTTTCATCTGACCATATGACATTCTCCCAATCCTCTTCTGGATCATCCAAATGCTCTCTAGAAAACCTCAGACGGGCCCGAACATATACTGGCTTAAGCAGGGGGACACATCTGGCACTGCAGGATCTGAGTCCCTGGCGGCGTAGTGTGTTACTGATGGTAGCCTTTGTTACGTTGGTCCCAGCTCTCTGCAGGTCATTCACTAGGTGTGGTTCTGGGATTTTTGTTCACCGTTCTTGTGATCATTTGTCCCCACGGGGTGAGATCTTGCGTGGAGCCCCAGATCGAGGGAGATTGGTCTTGTATGTCTTCCAGTTTCTAATTATTGCTCCCACAGTTAATTTCTTCACACCAAGCTGCTTGCCTATTGCAGATTCAGTCTTCCCAGCCTGGTGCAGGTCTACAATTTTGTTTCTGGTGTCCTTCGACAGCTCTTTGGTCTTCACCATAGTGGAGTTTGGAGTGTGACTGTTTGAGGTTGTGGACAGGTGTCTTTTATACTAATAACAAGTTAAAACAAGTGCCATTAATACAGGTAATGAGTGGAGGACAGAGGAGCCTCTTAAAGAAGAAGATACAGGTCTGTGAGAGCCAGAAATCTTGCTTGTTTGTAGGTGACCAAATACCTATTTTCCACCATAATTGGCAAATAAATTCTTTCAAAAATCAGACAATGTGATTGTCTGGATTTGTTTCCACATTTTGTCTCTCATAGTTGAGGTATACCTATGATGACAATTACAGGCCTTTCTCATCTTTTTAAGTGGGAGAACTTGCACAATTGGTGGCTGACTAAATACTTTTTTGCCCCACTGTACCCCTGACCCATCTCGATATATTGAACTTAATCTAATTCTGTTACTCCGTAAATTTAGTGAAAAATGTACTATTTGGTGTAAACTGCCATTATCAGTGGTGGGGAAGATTAACCTCATCAAAATGGTCTGGGCACCACAATTGTTGTATGTATTCAATATCTCTCCAGTCTGGGTTTCTTCGACAGTGTTTTACCAGGATAGACTCACAATTTAGAGAACTGAATTGGCGAAAAAAGCTAGCTTGGATTAGTCTGTCAACATTACAGTATAGCAAAGATCAGGGGGGATTGTCAGTCCCTCACTCTAGAGCCTACTACCTTGCTTTCCAGCTACAACAGTTGGGGGTCTGGGGAATTGTGGACATAACGGACCCTGTTCATAGACTTCTGATTCCACCAGGAAATGATGTCTCCGCCCTTGTGTGTTTGGAGGCGGGATTCATGCACTTGGACCCTGGGGCCCCAACAGCAATCCTATTGAAGACCTTATGGTCATATGTTAAACGGATGCTAGGAATACAGGGCTTTCTAACACATACTCCATTGTGGCGCAATCTGAACTATAGGGAGATATTGAAACTTAGGGGGTTTAGAGACTGGGAAGGGGAAGGACTACGCTTTATATCACAGCTATATAATGGGTCAACCCTCAAATCCTTTATGGGGGTGCAGGCAGAGTTTGCCATACCACTTCTTCAAATATGTACAACTGAGACACGCCCTACAGACACAATCAAGATGTGCTCAACTTAAGTTAACTGACCATACCTTAATACAGAAAGTTCTTGGAAGGCGATAAAAAGGGAATGATCTCCAGAAGCTATAATATTCTCCATAATGCTATGTAGGATTCCTCCAAACTACCTTGCAGGAGGGGCTGGGAAAATGATACGGGTGCCATAGATGGGGAGACATGGGATGTCTGCCTGACCTCTGCCCCTTTGGTGTCGGTTTCTGCCTCTCAAAAATTATCCCATTTATATCTGCTACATAGGGTGTACAGAAACCTGTACAACTTCATAGATGGAGGAATCGCAATCCCCCCCATGTCCGAAATGCAAGAGAGATCATGGCGACATCATTCATATGCTTTGGAAGTGCCCCAAGCTTTTCTGCTACTGGATGGAGGTCCTTGATGTGATCTCTCAGGTATTCATGTTTATGTAGCAATAACTCTCGGTGGAGCTGCTGGTTTAAAGCGGGCTGTTATCATCACCTTCCCCACCTCTATTTTACCAGAACCGGGTCTAGGGTCCCGTTGAGTTTAATACCAGACAATGTAGGCACCGGACACTTGAGTATCTTTTCCAATGCTTTAATAAATGTAGATTGAAGGAAGTAGCAGGAAAGAGGTAGAAGGAGAGTTGCAGGGAAGTTCAAATACCTTTTCTTGGTGTAGTATTAGGAATTGAGAGCTTGTAGATGAATGTACTCTCTCTTTATAGTTGAATCTTTGCCCGCCTGGATAGGTTTCTCTCACTAACCTAGCAACCAGTATGAGCACAAACAAAAGTCTCTCCCACAGACTTGATTGGAACAAAACCCGTACACTCCTCTGCCACAGGATGTAATGGTTTAAGATGAACAGCAAACACAGCACTAGAACCTTTAAGCCGAACCGGCAGTACTATGCGGTAGGGTTACTTTAGGATACGACCTCCAACTGAGTCACCAGGCCCCTCTCCAGACCAGCACTCTGCATGATCCTATCATGACAGGTCCTCCCCTGGGATCTTCTCAGTTGTCCAGCTTCTTCCCTCTAGGACAGACAGCCCAGGACCATTCCTCTGCTGCTGTGGTAGGCCCCAGACAGGCTTCTGGGCCCACCCACACGCTGCAGCGACGTGGGCCTCCCGGATGGAGGACCACGAGATAGTACTCCTAGCACATACCTGTCGGCCAGGAGGGCCAGCAGGCGGAATGAAAAACCCTAAAACATGGCATCTGTCCCATAAATACCCTCTCTCAGAATGCAACTCGGAGGACCACCTCCACCGAGTTATCTCCGGGACAGAGGAGCACTCATACACTTCAGCGTGTTGCCTTTCCAACACCGACCCATGGCCACAATGACACCCACAGGCACAGTGCGAAACTACATGCAACTCAGCCAAGCTGGAACAGAGGCAAATCTGACTATGTATGAACAGATAACCCACTAAATTTACCTATAAGCAGTAGATTGAAAATCTACCAGCGCTACGTTTAATATCCCACAAACTCCAGTTGTGTGCCCTGGATGAGGAGTCCTGAACTCCACAAGCTCATACTGCTGTTTTACAACTGCTATATGTTGCACGTAAATTGATCGCATAATTTTGGATTGTTCCCAGGGTGCCCACCAGACAGCAATGGGTAGAGCATATCAATAAAATTAGAGACACAGGAAAAGTTGATGTACCAACATAGAAATGTTTCACGTAAATTCTACTCAACGTGGCAAGCTTGGTTGGATGTTCTGGGATAGGGATGAGCCGAACACCCCCTTGTTCGGTTCGCACCAGAACATGCGAACAGGAAAAAAGTTCGCTCGAACACGCGAACACCGTTAAAGTCTATGGGACACGAACATGAATAATCAAAAGTGCTGGTATGGATTTTAAGGGGAACCCCGCTCCAAAAAAAAAAAAAAAACGGCGTGGGGTCTCCCCAAAAATCCATACCAGACCCTTATCCGAGCACGCAACCTGGCAGGCCACAGGAAAAGAGGGGGGGACGAGAGTGCGCCCCCCCTCCTGAACCGTGCCAGGCCACATGCCCTCAACATTGGGAGGGTGCTTTGGGGTAGCCCCCCAAAACACCTTGTCCCCATGTTGATGAGGACAAGGGCCTCATCCCCACAACCCTGGCCGGTGGTTGTGGGGGTCTGCGGGCGGGGGGCTTTAACAAGGGGACCCCCAGATCCCGGCCCCCCCATGTGAAATGGTAAGGGGGTACTTACCCCTACCATTTCACTAAAAAACTGTCAACCCCGCCCCCCTCTGACGCATGGTGACTTGACGGGACTTCCCTGTGACATCACGGGGAATGCCACAGGGAAGTCCCGTCATGTCCCATGCGTCAGAGGGGGCGGGGTCACCGGGTGGCCCCATCCCCCGTTATTTAAGAACCATCAGACAAGGAGATGCCGTCACACAGCGGGAGCCTCCCTCCATGCCAGCATGGATGCGGAGCGGCCCGGAGAAGAAAATGAAGAAGAGAAGAAGAGAAGAAGAAGAAGATGAAGAGAAGAGCGGGAGCCTCCACCCATGCCACGGGTGCGAAGCGGCCTGAGGAGAAGAAGATAGAAGACGCCGCGGAGGAGATGCTGGACGAGAACGCCGGAGGAAGAACCAGAAGAGCCAGAAGAACCAGAAGAAGAAGAAGATGAAGGAAGATAGAAGAAAGAAGAAGCATTTAAATAAAGGAATTGTCAAAAACTGTCTCTTGTCATTTTTAACATTTTTGACAGTTTTTTAGTGAAATGGTAGGGGTAAGTACCCCCTTACCATTTCACACGGGGGGGGGGGCCGGGATCTGGGGGTCCCCTTGTTAAAGGGGACTTCCAGATTCCGATAAGCCCCCCGCCAGCAGACCCCCACAACCACCGGCCAGGGTTGTGGGGATGAGGCCCTTGTCCTCATCAACATGGGGACAAGGTGTTTTGGGGGGCTACTCCAAAGCACCCTCCCAATGTTGAGGGCATGTGGCCTGGTACGGTTCAGGAGGGGGGGCACACTCTCGTCCCCCCTCTTTTCCTGCGGCCTGCCAGGTTGCATGCTCGGATAAGGGTCTGGTATGGAATTTAGGGGGAACCCCACGTCATTTTTTTTTTTTTTATTTTGGCTGGGGTTCCCCTTAATATCCATACCAGACCTGAAGGGCCTGGTATGGAATTTAGGGGGACTCCCACGTCATTTTTTTTTTAAAATTTTGGTTCGGGGTTTCCCTGTAGGGAATTCCCATGCCGTTTTTATCAATGAACTTCTATGTGTATTGTCGGCAATGCAATAGCTAATAGTTTTAAATGGGTTTTTTCCTTCCAAATGTCATTTTGCTGTCAGACTGTTCTAAACACGGGAAACATGCGCCCCTTTACAGGCATACTATAGACATCCCCCAGGTACGAAATTTAAAGGGATATTACACTTTTATTGTTTGACTTTAAGCATTATTAAAATCACCGCTCCTGAAAAAACGGCCGGTTTTAAAACTTTTTTTTGCATTGATCCATGTCCCCTGGGGCAGGACCCGGGTCCCCAAACACTTTTTATGACAATAACTTGCATATAAGCCTTTAAAATTAGCACTTTTGATTTCTCCCATAGACTGTTAAAGGGTGTTCTGCGGCATTCGAATTTGCCGCGAACACCCCAAATTGTTCGCTGTTCGGCAAACTTGCGAACAGCTAATGTTCGAGTCAAACATGAGTTTGACTCGAACTCGAAGCTCATCCCTATTCTGGGATTGGCATCACATCAGCTAATTAGAGATAGGCTCCTACAGGGGTGAATGCTGTAGGAAGTCCAGAAGAGTGGCTGACTAGGTCCTATACCAAACAAGATCCCTTATAACATTGGCGACTTTGTTAGGTTGTGTTTGTTTGTTTTTGGTTCACCCTCATAGTTACACTATGCCTTTGTATGTATGTCAATCTTTGTAATTCTGGTTTACAAAGCTCTGTATGCACTATATTGACCATCAGCTTACCATTGTATGAGAACTTTACCTTATTCTCTTGTGTTTTAATATCTAATGCTCTGTTCCTTTTTATACTGTGTACTAAATGGATATTGTGGATGACAAAATAAATCTTTTTTTCTGATTTAAAAAAAAAAAAATCTTCTAAGTGCAACATCGCCCCCAGACCCCCCCAATACTAAGCTGAGCCCCATCTCAATCCAGCAATGTGTAAAAGTGCCTCAGCTCTCCGGGGACTCTGCCTCCCCATTGTCTGAGACAGCAGCAGGAGCCATTGTCTCCCATTACTGTCAATCACAGCCACTGAGCCAATCAAGAGAGAGAGGGGGTCAAGTCATGGCTCTGCATGGGAATGGACACACAGAGCTTTTGCTTGGGTGCCTCCATTGCAAGCTGCGTGCTTTGGGGGCACTTGGCAGGAGGGAGAGGCAATGAGCGTTGGTGAGGGAACCAAGAAAAGAAGGATTGGGGCTGCTCTGCACAAAACTGCTGACAGAACAGATAAGTATAACATTTTTTTTTTTTAAGAGACCTTAATATGACTTTACCAGGTATTTTTGCAGCTAACATACAGATATAATAAAATATTTTGAAGGGTATATTTAACAGGCCAAAATAGGAAATAAAAGATGTGTATTGTTGTGGTTTACATACATTTAATGCTCTGTCTCTTGGATTTGATTCTAACTAAAGACATGAAGTTTGCGTTTTTCCCAATGTATGTGAACGTTTTATAATTTGGATACCTCCTTGCTACAATGGGCTCATTAGTGAGAATTTAACTGGAAGAATCAGAGACAATGGTTCCGCGCTTAGGAAACAAGGAAGAAGAAAGAACTGCAGGCCCCCTAACACAGAATGTCACCTAGGTGAGATTCCAATTAGCAAAAGTTCTATAATGAGGGAATTGGCACTGTTCTATTGTATATACACTGGTTATTAATCGTGTTGATAAAAATTATATATAAAATATATATTCATGAATACAACAAATATATGTGTAGAAAATTGTGGTGAAATAAGGAGTCAAATATAAGTGAAATACTCCTACACAAATACACTATATGATAAAGTGCAAAGTGCTAGAACAAACATAATCAAATATATCTATAAAAATAAAAATACGCAAACATTCCAAAATTGTGATAAAAAGATTTCATTTTTATTTTTATTTTTAATATTTTTTTATTTCAGTTCATTTATCATTCCAGTATTTGCTGCTGATTTTTCATTTCTCATACAAGTTTATATATGTATTTGTTTTTATGATTCTGAAGTACTTCTCCCTTTGCTTTTCCTCATATTGATGGACTGGAGATCATATAATGCTAATTTTGTATAGGCCGTTGTATGTATGATTTATGGAAGTGCCTATCATGTGATTCAACCAAATATCCACTAGATGGTGCTCGGTATATATCCTTGTATGGTATTTAGGCTCTCTGATTCGTCAGGAGGGTGGGACTGTATGTTTTGAGTGACAATCACGGCACCTCCATTGACTACGAATAGACGTATGGAGTACCAAGATGGCCGCGCCTCAGATGACATCTTGATGACGAAACGTGGCCACGTGATACGCATACGTCTACCTCTTGTGTTACGATTCTTCCGGGTTTGAACAGGTGGACGGTGGAACGCACGCCGTAACATGCTGCCTATTCAGCCATAGGCTTTGTGCTTTTAGCGGAGCGCTGTCAGCTCCCTCTTTTATATTTTAAATATATTTTTTAACAATAAAACTATATTATTTTTCAGATTCACGCTATGAGAGCTATTTTTTCTCTGTCACAAATGGATGTTTAATGCTGGGGGAACCGCGATACCAGAGAAGGGGAGGACGGCCACTGGATTGAAGATTGTCACTAAAGAACATAATTGCTGGATTTGGTCTATATGCCTTTTACCCCTGCAGGGGTTGGGCACTCTGGTGAGTGAGGGCACGAGTGGGGGTGCAGTGGAAAACGGGGAGCACTTACCACATTAAGAATATTGCCACTGATCGATGAAGGACATACTACAGTTTTTTTTTTTTTTTTGAATGCACAATTTTTGGGACATTATTTCATATTCTTTCTTTATTCGTAACAGTCTTTTTCACCAATTTTTAGCACTTTTTAATACCTTCTTATCACTTTGTTTATTAATTGGTTTTGTACACCGGAGTGGTTTAGAATGTTTTGATATTTTTGCACAATCTTTTTATCACAATTTTGGAATGTTTGCGTATTTTTATTTTTATTGATATATTTGATTATGTTTGTTCTAGCACTTTATCATATAGTGTATTGGTGTAGGAGTATTTCACTTATAATTGACTCCTTATTTCACCACAATTTTCTACACATATATTTGTTGTATTCATGAATATATATTTTATATATAATTTTTATCAACATGATTAATAACCAGTGTATATACAATAGAACAGCGCCAATTCCCTCATTATAGAATTTTAACTGGAAGAAGTTTATGCTAAAAAAAAAAATAGCATTGATATATGTGCTGCATTCACTTGTGGTGATGTCTCACAGCTAGCAATTTCCTAACTCTCCAAACTTCCATGAAAATAAGAGAGTTATATTGATTCTCAGAATATGCCATTAGACATGTGTGTCTTACAAAATAAAGAAATAAGTCATATTAGGTTGAATAGGCTCATGACAACATTCTGGCTTGTTTCACACGTGTAAAGATGTTTCTAGGAAATATACTTTACACTCAGAAAATCTGAGCTGTCAGACTTTTAGAGAATTTCTTCATGCTTGACCATTTTCAAGTGTAATTTTGACTGCTACAAATTATCTCAATGGGTTTCTATAAATTGCATGGATGGCAAACAGGTGGCTGATCAGTGAACTGGAAACATGTGTAATGATTTTCTTAGAAGATCTGGAATTTGCAAAAAGGTTTTCTATTTTGTGCAAATTTAAAATGTTTATTTGCCTTATGACTTGTTTCCTAAGACTTCTGTTAATTCCACCAAACAACATCACCAGTTTTCCCCATTCCCAATATAAGTACAAACCTCAAATGCAGACTACTCCATCTTCTCCTATTTCAGACTGACCAGGGCTGGAGGTGTGTTTACATTGTACAGGATTTCAAGATCATAATTGACACACATGCTCTGGATTTAGATGTACCATATACCAACCTGGAATTGGGTATGGCCATTATTTTTAATGGTACAGCCAAACAACACTATGCAGGCTCTGGGTGGGCCAGGCAGCAAAATAATTTTATGGAATAATTATATTGTGAGGATTGTTGAGGGTGTGGTAAATCATGTATTATTATCTGCGCTAAACACAGTTTAAAACCCTTATTTTTTAAATCATAAAAATGCAGATACCTTTTAGTTTGAGACTTTCCTGTGCTTCGTGCTGTTTTAATGGAGGGCAATTTGGGTCCCTATAGACCACCTTAACCTCTCTTGTTATACTGTCTCTTTGTTCCAAAACCCTACTCCATAGACCAGGGTTTCTCAACTAGAGTTCCTCCAGAGGTTGCTAAGGGTTCTTGGAGCAATGAGCAATTTCTGCCTCTCAGTTAAGTTTTCACTGACACCATTAATCTTCTTAGCTATCTTGAAGGTGGTAATTCTTTCCAATGCCTGCAAGTGTAACACTAATGTATCATGAGTTGTAGGTATAGTCCATTTTAGCAGGGTTTCCCTGAGACTGGAAAGTTAAATCAAGGGAACCTCTGTGTTGAAAAGCTTGAGAAAGGCTGCCATAGACGCGATATATTTTCTATACATGTCACTGTTGATGTCCAATAAGCTTTAAACAAATGTTTGCAGCTGTGAATAAACATGTCTATAATATTAGGCTGTATCTGTGTTGTAAACTAGTGAGTCTGGGAGAAAAGTTGCCTCAGCCACCAATTCCAAATGTGGCATAAACAGTTTTTTTTTCTTTTTTTGTTTTGTTATTTATAATAGACATGAGACACACAGTCACTTTCTATTTCAAGAAGACTCTACTCATTGATGCTAGTCTACCATTTAAAACCAGCATGTTTGTTTAACCACTTGCCAACTGGCTCACGCCGATATACGTCGGCAAAGTGGCACATTCCCGCGAATCGCTGTACGAGTACGTCTTCCACTTTAAGAGCCGCCAGAGGCACGTGCACGCGCTCACAGCACAGCTGGGGACCTGATGCACGTGGCCGGCGGGTGTGATCGCTGCTGGCCACCCGCGATTGTGGGAACAAAAGCTAGAATGGGGATTTGTGTGTTTAAACATACAAATTCCTGTTCTGTCAGGGGAGAGGAGACATATCCTGTGTTCCTAGTAAGTAGGAACAACGATATGTCTCCCAGCCCAGTCAGTCCTATCCCCATACAGTTATAAACACTAACCAGGGAACACATTAACCCCTTGATCGCCCCCTAGTGTTAATCCCTTCCTTGCCAGTGACATTTACACAGTAATAATTGCATTTTTTTTAGCTCTGATCGCTGTATAAATGTCAATGGTCCAAAAATGTGTCAAAAGTATCCAAAACTATCTGCCGCAATGTCGCAGTACTGCTAAAAATCACAGATCACCGCCATTACTAGTAAAAAAAAAGAAAATAATAAAAATGCCATAAAAATGCCATAAATCTTTCCCATTGTTTGTAGATGCTATAACTTTTGCTCAAACCAATCAATATATGTTTACTATTTACCAAAGATATGTAGAAGAATATATATCGACCTAAACTGATGAAGAAATTTGTTTTTTAAAAACATTTTTGGTGATATTTATTATAGCAAAAAGTTAAAAATATATATTTTTTTTCAAAATTGTCGCTATTTTTTTGTTTAAAGAGGAAAAAATAAAAACTGCAGAGGTGATCAAATACCACCAAAAGAAAGCCCTATTTGTGGGAAAAAAAGGACGGCAATTTTGTTTGGGTACAACATCGCATGACCGTGCAATTGACAGTTAAAATGACACAGTGCTGTATCGCAAAAAATGGCCTGGTCATTAAGCAGCCAAAACTTCCAGTCTGTAAGCGGTTACAGTGGTTCTAAAGGCTGAAGGTTTTTTACCTTTCTATGTATGAAGGTAAAAAATTTTCAGTATGCAGCTCCCCCCACAGCGCCCCTAAATCTTACCTGAGCCTGATCGCAATCCAGGAATGTGCAAGAGTGGCTGCTCTCCCGGTCTCTGCCTCCTGACTGGCTAAGAGACAGCAGTGGGAGCCATTGGCACCCACCGCTGTCGATCACAGCTCACAGCCAGTGAGGAGAGAGCTGGCGTTGGGCCCGAGCTTCGTTCTGTGTGTCTTATGGACACACAGAGCAGGGCTCGAAAGCAGCTTCCTATGGGGGTACTTGGAGAAGAGGGGGGGCCAGGATCTCCAGCAGGGAACCCAAAAAGAGAATGATCGGGGCTGATGATCGGGGCTACTCTGTGCAAAACCATTGCACAGAGCAGGTAAATATAACATGTTTGTTATTTAAAAAAAACTAAAAAATACCTTTAATATCACTGTAACCACCAGCTTTAAACCCAGGTTTGGGCACTACTGTAATGATTACTTTTTGGGGATATTGGAGGTCAGAGGTCAATAAAATACAGAAATCATCAAGTCAAATACACTTTGTGATTTCAATATAGTTATTTTAAAATGTGTAATAGAAAACACTATTAATATGTTCATACATTGATTTCCCTTTCTTGTATTTGAATATTTCTTAAATATGAACTCCATATATAAAAAAGACACAAATTAATGGTGCGCTGTATTCATTAACACCTCTTTAACCACTTGCCACCCAGGCCACATCTGACATTTCTCTCCTACATGTAAAAATCATAATTTTTGCTAGAAAATTACATAGAACCCCCAAACATTATATATGTTTTTAGGCAAAGACCCTAGGAAATACAATGGCGGTTATTGCAACTTTTTGTCTCGCACACTATTTGTGCAGCAATTTTTCAAACGCGTTTTTTTGGGAAAAAAAAAAAAAACAGTTTTGTGCTTTATAAAAACAAAAAAAATCAGTAAAGTTAGCCCAATTTTTTTTACATAATGTGAAAAATTAAGTTATGCCGACTAAATAGATACCTAACATGTCACGCTTCAAAATTGCACACGCTTGTCGAATGGTGCCAAACTTCGATATTTAAAAATCTCCATAAGCGATACTTTAAATTTTTTTTATTGGTTACATGATTTGAGTTACAGAGAAGGTCTAGGGCTATAATTATTGCTCTTGCTCTAACGTTCGTGGCGATAACTCACATGTATGGTTTGAACACTGTTTTCATATGTGATCGGGACCTACGTATGTGTTCGCTTCTGCGTGCGAGCATAAGAGGACAGGGGCATTTAAAAAATTTTTTATTATTGTTAATTTTACTTTTTTTTTTGACACCTTTAAAAAAAAAAAAATGATCACTTTTATTCCTATTACAAGGAATGTAAATATCCCTTGTAATAAGAATATGGCATGATCGGTCCTCTTTACAATGAGATATGGGGTCAATAAGACCCCACAGCTCACCTCTAGGCTGGGAAGCCTGTAATAAAAAAAAAAAAAAATGATCTTGGCTTCCCACCCGCGGCGGCGCTGTCTGTTTGAATGTAGAGTCAGGGAGTGACATCATAACATCGCGTCCGACATCCGAACGATCATAGAGAATCTCTGTGGTAAACATCTGGGGCTGGCAGATACTGGGGACGAAGCAGAGGATATTGCTATGCAGGGGGGCAGAGGAAAGAACACTACTATGGGCGGGTGTTGCAGAGGACACTGCTACGGGGGGGGGCACTATAGAGGGGGGCAGAGAACACTACTGTGTGGGGTGGAGATGGCAGAGAACACTGCTATGTGGTGACAGAGGGCACTGCACAGGGGGGAGGGGGCAGAGGAAATTATTGTAGGGGGAGGAGGTTGCAGAGGACACTGCTCAGGGGGGTCCTACAGAGAGGGGGCAGAGGACACTACTGTGTGGGGGGGTGCAGAAGACACTGCTATGGGGGGGCAGAGGGCACTACAGTGGAGGGGATTGCCAGAGGACACTGCTATGGGGGCAGAGGGCACTACAGGGGGAGGGGGGCAGAGGACACTACTGTTGGGGGGGGGCAGAAGACACTACCATGTGTGGGGGGTCAGAGGTCACTAACATGTGTGTGTGGGGGTGGCAGAGGATACTACTGTGGTGGGGGGGTGATTGGAAGCGGGGCAGAAGACACCATGTGCCAAATATGTGTTTTTTATGGAGGCTTTATTTACCCTCCCGAACACTACCCCCTACCGGGGATCTTTGATTTCCCACGTTTCCCAGGTAGATCTCAACCTCTTGAAGGTTGCCTACCCTTGCTATACAGTATATCGTGTTATCATGTAATTTATACATTATAATGTTTGTACCACAACCTGTACTATGAACATCTCATTAGAATTTTGTAAACAAAAATATTAGTGTCTTTTTGTCATTCAGACCCTCTCACTTTAATGGTTTAAGCCATTGACCCAGATCCCAGACCCAGATTAGAACTTTTGATTTTTCTCAGATTTTCCTTATTGAAGTTTTTTTTTTCCAGGTCAATGAAGCAAAAAAAAACATTAAAAAAAAATGTATTTTGTCCTTGTACAAGATTGTATGATGGAAGTCAGCAGAGCTCCACCTAATTTACCAAGACAAAATTCCCTTGCAAAGGAAACAGTCTATTATTTCAATTTAGTATATCGACTTCTATGCATTCATATGTGATCACGTACTGTAAGTCTAACAATTTGAAGGATAGGAAACCGCTGTAAGAATTACACAAAAATCTCATATTTTCCAATAACCTGCTTTTAATGAGGTGAAATGATTGCCCTGGTAAACTCTGTAAGGTTATAAGATCAGAGAGCAGTCTAAAAAAAAAAAAAAAAAAAAGCACTTTACTTCTAATACAGTACTGGCAAACTTTAAGACAGACGACTATTAAACATGGTGACCTGCTGAGACAATCAGTGCAGAGGTTGAGTCACTGTTAATAAAGAAATGGGCTACAGGATATAGGACCTAATTTAAGGACAATTACCAAAGGAACCATTAAAGACAAGGGTTATTCTGGAAGCCAGTGTGCTGCTTAACATGGTCTCTGATAGATACAACCCCTAAGTCTTTATATGCTGTAATGTTTTTGTGAACTATATATTATTACTAACCTGAATTAATTCAATAACTTTCAAAATTATTATTATAGTGATAAACACTTCTCTGTAAGCATTCAGGTTTATAACAGTGTATAAATATGAATGTAGCCTTTATAGCTTCTATTAACACTATGAAACATGTTTCTATAATCAACAAATCAAAAAATGAGAATGAATGAACCAGAAAAATCATGCTGTCAACCAGAAAATGTTAAGTTAGTCCATTGAAAATGGAAACATTTAAATAGCACAGCCAGTTGTTACAGCTTCTGAAATGAAGAAATGTCTGCTATTTTAGAACAGAATAATACATGTATAGGACACTAATCATAAAATACATACAGGCTATATAATCGCATCCTTTATTATGGATTAATAAATCCAATAATATCACACTGTAGTCTCTTAACTTGAATGCTTAAAGTGTTAACCACTTCAATAGAGGGCATTTTCACCCCCTTCCTGCCCAGGCCAATTTTCAGTTTTCAGCGCTGTCGCATTTTGAATGACAATTGCGCGGTCATGCAACACTGCACCCAAATGAAATTTTTATCTTTTTTTTTTCCTCACAAATAGAGCTTTCTTTTGGTGGTATTTGATCACCTCTGCGGTTTTTTTTTTTTTGTGCTATAAACAAAAGAAGAGTGACAAGTTTGAAAAAAACACAATGTTTTTTACATTTTGCTATAATAAATATCCCAATTTAAAAAAAAAAAAAAAATCTTCCTCAGTTTAGGCCGATATGTATTCTTCTACATATTTTGGTAAAAAAATAAGCGTATATTGATTGATTTGTGCAAAAGTTATAGCGCCTACAAAATAGGGGATAGTTTTATGGCATTTTTATTATTTTTTTTTTTACTAGTAATGGCGGCGATCTGCGATTTTTATCGTGACTGCGACATTGCGGCGGACACATCGGACACTTTTGACACTATTTTGGGACCATTCACATTTATACAGCGATCAGTGCTATAAAAATGCACTGATTACTGTATAAATGTCACTGGCAGGGAAGGGGTAACACTAAGGGGCGATCAAGGGTTTAATGTGTTACCTAGGGAGTGATTCTAACTGTAGGGGGAGGGTCCTGCTCTGTTATCTGGCAATCGCAGGTGCCCGGCTGACATCGCAGCCACTGGGCACGCGCACCAGCTCCCGAGTGACGGCCGGGAAGCCGGGCACGCGCCCCTTAGACGTCCGGGAAGCCCAGGATGGGAGATTCCTCCTGCGGACGTCATATTACTATGGGCGGGGTATGAAGTGGGTAATAAACCCAGGACCCTGCATTCACTATATCTGGTCTCCTGCAGTACACAGAACATGGAAATGCATTAAACTGCTTAATACCGTTTCTCATCAGTGGTATATAGCAGTCTTGTGACTTCTATGAGTGCCTGGTTAAAGCTTTTTGGAGGAGATTTTATTCTGCACTGACTATCCTATGAGGACGCAGGACCCCTGGCACTCTGTCTGGACTGTGGTGATTGGCCCTGTGCTGATCATCACATGCACCCTCCCAAGAAAAAAACCTCTCTAGAAATACACACCAAACTTAGCATGTGCAGCCTGTCCCCTGGCTCTGTATTATCAGGAAATATATTAGGGACAGTGCAAAGAGGAGAGGATCAGAGAAGACAGGATCAAAAAAGCCTTTTTACACAATACAGAGGATTAACCCCTTAGGTTCCACAGTGTGTATAGCAAGCATGCTTTACTGCATACACTGTGTGATTTTACTTTTGCGGGTTTAGTAACACTTTAAAGATGTAATCCTGAAAGAGGATGTGTGTGCAACAAAGAATCATATCGTAGGAGGCTGCAGTCCCAGTCAAAAGCCCTGATCAATCAGGCTGCAAAATATTGTGAGAGATTATATTAATGATGGGCATCAACTTTAACATGACATTTTAATGAAGAAATCTAAGCAGATTTTTGTATAGTACTGTAATGTTTAAGTGACAGTTTTAAAATTCAGATTCATTTTATTTGCTGCTCCAGATATGCTCCTTAATTTGTAATTTATAAAGTTTCTAGGCTAAATCTAAATTGTGTTTGTATTATATTTCCTTTCTTCTACAGTTTACCAGCACTTACAAAGAGGATAAAAAATATCATATGGATACCAGAGCAAAATGAAACTCTGTGGTAGGCACAATAACCACCAGATTGCTCAATATTCAGCAGTACAGAAGTCTGCCAAAACTACATTACCTACATGATTTGATGAAGAAAAATCAACCAAACAGTATTGCTTCCGCACATTTTTTTTGCTACATGTTCGATATTGTAAAGCTATGACTTGGATTATACAAGGTACTCTATTCCGAATGTTCTATTAAATCTGAGTTAAATGCAGTCACATTGAAGGATGAGAATTTAGAATATTTAGACTCAATCCACCCATTTCAGGATTAGAATCTTGGCTTGTATGTGTTGGCAAGCTACAAACAAAACATCTGTTTGCATCCAGCCTAGATATGTTCTAAATGTGTGAAATGCTATATTGTTTCTCTAGGAAGCCACTTATCCTCCAGTCCAATAAAACTGAAATTTCACATACACCAGGCTTGATTCTGTTGATTTAAGCATTTAACATCAAACAGCAACTGCATTTGATTTACAAACGTACTTACATTCATTTAAATAATATGTTTTATGGGTTGTTTTTGTAATGGTAGCCATACATTTACATTTGGGGGGAATATTTAATTACAATATCTTAGACTTGCTAAATAAATGCCATTATTAGCAATTCAAGAAAATGTTCGTCTTGTCGGTAATAAAATAATGCTGCACAGAAAATAATATATTTTAAGATAGAGAAAAGAAACTTTATATTGTATCAAAACAAGTTATGCAGAGTACACCTGTTCACAAAAAGGATGTTATGGATCTAAAGAGAATGCGGAGAAAGGAAACCAAATAATTAAAGTATAATTTTATCTTAGCACTGACTAAGCTTAAATATGTTCCCTCCCTACTTCTGTTACCTATGCTGCCTAACCTGTGCAAAAAAGATGTGTATACTTACCTATTTTCAGTCTGTTCCAGCCCAGTCACATGATCCAGGTCAGACTGAAAATAGGTAAGTACAGTATATACATTTTTTTTTTTTTTACACAGGTTAGGTAGCATAGGTAGCAGGAAGGGGGAGAGGACATTTTTTGGACTATTTATTATTAGGCTGGAATTATTTTTTAAGGGGAATGAATGTCCTCCAGTTTGAAACATTAGGGTCCTTTCACACGTGCTTTCCATTGACAGATGAAAAACGGACAACAATGCATT
Source organism: Aquarana catesbeiana (assembly GCF_042186555.1). NCBI lineage: Eukaryota > Metazoa > Chordata > Amphibia > Anura > Ranidae > Aquarana > Aquarana catesbeiana. Next base: position 244,432,654 of record NC_133326.1, on the reverse strand, counting down.
CCTATGTGCAAATGGATGTGTACGGATGCCCATCCAATTACACCCTCGTTCATTAAGGTCTGTTTTTTTAAACAGTACAAGTTTCTATTTTTGTTCCATTTAAAATCATGAAGTGGACCTAAACAGATGTAAATGGTCAAACCCCTGCATCCTAACAACCAGTGTCAGCAGCAGGGATAAGTCATTGGTTGTTAAGGAGCCGGCACCCGCCAGCTTCCTAACAACGATGAGCCATCCCTGCCATTAGCTGGGAATTTCCTGCTGACAGCAGAATGTAAATAAAAGAGCTAAAAAAAATGGCACAAGGTCCCCCCAATCCATATCTGACCCTTTGGGTCTAGTATGGATTTTGGAGGGACCTCACACTAAAAAAAATAGCGAGGTCACCCCCAAAATCCATACCATATCCTTATCATGCAGCCCAGCAGGCCAGAAAAGAGGGGGATGAGTGTCTTGAACCATACCATGACACATGCCCTCAACATGGTGGGGTGCTTTGTTGAACACAACAAGGGCCTCTTCCCCACAAGTCTGCTCGGTGGTTGTGGGGTTGACCCCTTTAACAAGAGGGCCCCCAGATACCAGCCCCCTCAAGTGATTGAGTATGGGGTACATAATGGAAGGACCCTTACATAACCAAAATTATTCAAGAAATCAAGGGGGTATAATCACCTTTCATATATTTATAAATGGTGACGTTCTATATAGTAAACTTGATGAAAAGTTGTTCACTGGATGGCAAGTTGTCAATGCAAAAGAAACAAGGGCAGTCTTTGCATGGAAAAGAGATTCAACCACTTCTTGTGGAAAGGACTCTTTACAGTGAGAGCTGTGAATATCTCAACATATCCTTGACAAGAGAAAGTTGTAGCCAAGTCAGTATATTACTTTAAAAAAAGCTTGATTTGCTCATAAATGCACATAGTAAAAATTGTGTTTAATATTTAGAAGAAATAACACTTTGGTGACCGGGAAGCAATTTTTGGGTATACTTCTTTTAGCCTGATTATTTAATAATCTAGTTTACTTTCATTACCGTCATACCTTTTTTATGTACAAGGAGACCCTTAACACCCTGGCGGCTCAGTGGTGTAGTGGGTAGCACTCTCACCTAGCAGTAAAAGGGGGCACTGGTTCAGGACACTACCTGCCTGGAGTTTGCATGTTCTCCCTGTGCCTGCGTGGGTTTCCTTCGGGTACTCTGGTTTCCTCCCACTCTCCAAAGACATGCTGGTAGGTTAATTGGCTTCTGTCCAAAATTGGCCCCAGTATATGATTGTGAGTTGGGGTCCTTGGATTGTGGACTCCTTGAGGGTAGAGATTGATGTGAGTGTACGATGTATGTGTGGAGCGCTGTGTAAATTGACAGCGCTATATGGGTAACTTAAATAAATAATAATATAACAGATGAGCATCTTAATGAGACACAAGGGATAGGGACAATTGTAGACATGCACCCACACTCACTCAGGTTGAACTGGATGGACTGGTGTCTTTATTCAACCTATAACTAGGTATAACTATGTAACCCTGTGTATACAGTATGTTTAGGAAAGTGTGTGGGATATGACAGTGGTTTCATTGATATATTTAATTTGACTAAAATTTAAAACGTAGGGATTAACTGTGAGCAATGACCTCCAAACCACCATACTCTGGTGTCTCCCTATCAGGGGTGTATACAATCCTAAAATGTAAAACACTATTTCAACACTATTCATAACACTACACCACGTGAAAAATTACTGCACAATATAAACAATGTTAGTTGCACAAATAATTAAACCAATATGAAAATGATAATGTAATAAAGCAGCGCTCAAATAAAAACATATTATATAAACACCAAATAAAAAAGGTCCACACTCTAAAGTCTGTATCTAAACTGAACATATCAGAGTGTAATCTTCCCTCAGCATGTAAAATAAACCTCTGTGATATATTTGTCTAAATACTACTGCTGGAAAAGAACTCACAAGTCCGACTGCCCTCAAAATCATAGGTAGGTCAAACTAAACATGAGATTCCTTCCATTTCTGTGTAAAATAAAATGGACTGCACCAAGCAATCAGATGATAATATAGCCATCCTAAAGAAACATAAAATGTTTAGAAATCATCAAATGGGTTCAGATCAAACATGAAAAAAATCTTGAAATAGCATAAATCAATTTATTAAAAAGTATTAAAGGCATACAATGCACAACTTACATGTCAAGAGCACATGTACAAATTGCACGTCGGTCTGTATGCAAACGTGTCAGCCTATCTGGCAGTAATTCATTGGATACATGCTGCACATTCACCAAGCCACACATAACAAGTAACCAATGTCCCATAAATTCTGATGATGTGCCTAAGTCCTGACTTATGCAATTCTTTACCAGGGATTTTATCCAGGGCAGATCAGAAGAAACACCTATCATGCATCTCCCCCCTACTTGTTAGGTAATATACAAAATATAGTCTAAATGTGACCCTGATGGAAGATCCAGAAAAATAAGTATGGTGCATTCCATTCAATGTGGCCACCAGTGGGTCATTCATTGCACAAATAGGCACTGTTTTAGTACTGTGTCTTTTCCCTAACTCCTACTGTAAAGTCTCATATATAAGGTGTTCCACCATATAGATTAACAACTGGTTTCTAGTTAGCCACTGGTTGAGGTCCAGTGTAGGTTTTTGTAGAAGAGATTGTAAATCAATATTTTATTAATTAAAATAATAAACATGGTATACTTACCTTCACAGCACTGGTGTACAGTGACAGACAATCCTGTCCATCATGCTGCGATAAAATGCAGCATGACTGCATTTTATCACAGATTACTGCAGTGCAGCTCCAGGCTACATATCGGTGTCATTATGTCCTCGCTGGTAAATGATGTTCTTTCAATGAGGAAAAATGCTGGTCACCGCATTAGTGTGAATTGGCCCTTATAGTTCCTATCTGGAATAAAAAACATTACATTGAAACTGAATTTCTGAGGCAATTTTAATGATTCTATGCTGTAGTTTTTATCAACCTTAAACCGACACTCTAAAATACTATGTAATAACTAAACTTAGATTGTGACACCTTCCAACCCAACAATGAATCAAATAAGACACTTGCTATACCCACTGTTGGTTTAAATGCTTCACTTGATAGAGAAATGTCATCTTTATCCTTAAGGCAGATGGCTGTTACCATTTAACAGAAAAATCACTTGCTACAAGAATGATCTTCTATGGAAGGCCACTAAAGTTCAAACTCCTGTACAGCCTCTAACCATGTCATATTCCTTGTTCAGACTAAGCGCAATGCATGCCACTCTACATTCACACTGCTATTTTATGATACTTCTAAAAAATGGGGGTTGATTTACTAATGGAATATAGACTGCTATCTTTCCAAAGTAAACGTTCGCTTTAGTTTAGGAAATAAGGTGCAACTGTGTTCAACTCCATAATCCAGTCAAGTGCAAACAAAAATCTTGATTTAGATTGACTCTTATTCACCCCCACTGGGATAACGTTAAAAAAATTACTAAAATTCCACAAGCCCTCAGCTGCTGTACTAAAAACATCCCAAAGTGTCCAAATTATTTTTGCACATACTGTATATAACAGTGTTGTTACCCCTATTTCATAAACAAAACAATTCAGACAGTTCATAATAAAAATTATTCATCAAAGAAGTGTCCATGCTTATATATATATATATATATATATATATATATATATATATATATATATATATATAAGTGTCCAGTGCTCTTGATCCAAAGAGCTTAGTGCTATGCTTCTTTCAAAGCAAACACTATATAATTCATTCCATTTTTCATTCAGTGACATTAACATCAACACTTGTTTCACAACAAACTGGAGTTGATTTGATAAAACTAAATCAGCTTCTATTTTCAGCTTGTTCACTAAAGGTTTGGCAGAAAAACCTGTAAGCTGGTTGGTTTCTATGCAGAGCTGCACCAGATTTATCTACAGTTTCAGTAAATCAACCCCCTGTGCACCTCCACACCTAAAAACTCACCAGACCCCCATGACCCCTTTCTAGACCAAGACAAACGTGTATCCTCCAGGGATCAAACCATCCAAATCTTTCATCACTCCTTGTAATTATAGCTCATCACATGTATGTCATAAATAAGGGAAGAAGGTCTCCATAGTGTAAAACCATTTAGTAGTTAAGAATCTACATAAAAACATAAAACGTGCTCACTCACATGTAACAGTGCAATCTCCCCGCACAAAGGAATAATACACACAATCACTTTAAAGAACCAGCTCTACTGTCTCTCTGTGCGAGCCCGATCACCAATAGTCTAACTCACTTCCAGGTGTAGTGCACCACTTCCACGAATAATGTAAGGGATCATGTCACTTCCTGTAGCTCAGCCCTGGCACGTTTCATCACTTGACATCCTCAGGGTGCATTTCAGGAAGCTACCACCCTGCTTATGTTGTACTCAAACCTTAAACTTTTCCTTGCCTCAAAGATCTAGCCAATTGGATAGATCTATGGGACAAATGGAAGGAAAAATTTAACTTTGAGTACAAGAAGAGCAGGGTGGTCCTCCCTGAGGACATCCAGTTTGATTGGCTATAATTACAAGGAGTGGTGGAAGCTTTGGATTGTTTTATCCCAGGACGATACATGCACAACTTTTCTACTAGAAATGGTGAGTTTCCAGGTGTGGAGGAGGGTTACATTGAACACAGCATGTTGTGAAGTACAGAGTGTTGATGTTCATGTCACTGGATGAAAAACAGAATGAATTGTATATATATATATATATATATATATATATATATATATATATATATATACATATATATATAAGCACAGACACTTTTTTGATGAATAACTTTATTAAGAATTGTGTGAATTGTTTTGTTTATGAAATAGGGGGTAGCAACACTGTTGCAAGTATGCACCATCAATAAAAACCACCAGACTTTGACTCCCCACCCCTAAAGTTCAGAAGATTATATGTGACACATCAAAATAAGGTAACCTAAAATCTTTTATTCATTAATATATATTAAAACTGAAGCATATAAAAAATAATTGGCCAAGGAACAATTACAGTAACAGACCGGAAACCGCATTCTGCGTCTGAGGAAGCCGGCGGGTGTCGGTGAAACTCTTCAGGCCGTTTGTTGCTGGGCCAATGCAAGCCTCATGGATGGATAAGTATACTTTATACTTCCTGTTTGTGCACTAGGACTTTTATACATTGCTGAGGGCTGTCCAATTTGCATCTGGGCTATACGTCACAGAGCTATTCCGAAGTGGAGTGTTAATTATTCATCTGTATTTATGCTTGGACTGCCTGAATGCATTACCTGAAATGGAGTTGCCAGTCTTTTGACATGAAACTTAAGCTCACTCACCCTGGACCTGTGGTCAGCCAATGCTGAGGGTTGGAGTTTCTTTCTGATACACCTGCTTACTCGCACTCCACTGTTCATATACTACATGCATATGAGATACCACATCTGTTTTTGGTGGATATTCATCTCATTCAGCTTCTCAGAATATATTACTGCATACTATAACCCTATTTGGAACACTACAATATATGCATTTAGCCCTTGCACAGCATAGCCTTGGAATTATGTGCATTGTAACAAGACACCTATAGGCTTTCAGTCTGATTGAGGATTACAATTTTTACTACTTTTTTACAGATTACACATGTGATTTTGAATCATTTCAGCAGAACTGCTTATCTAGCCTATAATAATATTATATCATACTGTATGTATTACTCATGAGGCATTGTGGTGCCAGTGTGTTACTGAAATTATTCGTTGGCCAAGGATTTTTTTATATGCTTCAGTTTTAATGTATATTAATACATTTGAGATTTTAGGTTACCTTATTTTGACGTGTCACATATAATCTGTTAAACTTGAGCAGCAGTAGTCAAAGTCTTGTTGTTTTTATTGATAGTGCATAGTTCTAGTAGTGTACTGATGACTCCACCTCTAGTAACACTATTATCATTATCATTATCATCAATACGTGATTTTTTGTTTAATGATGCTTGATTAACTTACTCAACAGGACCTGGCTGAGCAGGAAGTAATTTTTAGTCTATCTTGTACTGTTGCAAAGTAGAGCATAAAAAAAATAAATAAAAATATGTGCAAAAAAAATGTTGCCTTTTTAAGAAAATCATTGTACAGCTTCAAATGTTTTACTTTTTTAATTAGGTGGTATTGTAGTTAGATTCATTGTGTTGTTCCTTACCTTGTCATGGTGGGCTCACATGTTGTGGCTGCAGTTTGTAGTGTCATGGCTAAGTAATTTCTCTATGCCCATATATTCATTCACCTCCGTCTGTGTTGCATTGAAAATGTGTTGATATAACAAACACATTTTTTTCCAGCATGTTGAGCTCTCTGTTATTTGCTCTGCCTGTTTGTGTGTGTTTCAGGTCTAGGTACTGTTTAGCTCTCACCTGCAGAGCACTAATCTGAGAGACCCAGAAATTGTAGGGTATGTAGTTTCTTAGATCTTACACTACAAACAGAGATTATGCAAAAACCTGTGCAGCGCCATGGTACATGCCTCATGTTTGAACACAAACAGAAGCTTCTGACACAGGAATGTGAAGATTTACTTTACTATTGGCTATGTGTACAGGGCAACAAAGGATAGCATAAAACTACATGAATACTATGCATATTAGGCAGGTAAACATCATAATGTGCAGGTATTCACAATGAACACAGCATAACCTATTTTTACTAAGCTTAGTGAACATACACTTTGGGCATGTTCACTTTGCAAAGTTATTTTTTATCACCCATAGTGAATGTGAAAATTCCTATTTACGTGCGTAGAATAAAAAAAAGGATTTTTGCTTGGGCGATAGAAGTCAGTGCAACTTTGCCACAAAGATTTTTGAACATTTCCTTGCAAAGTGAACATGCTTTACTCCTTTAGTAAGTCAACCCCAGTGTTTTGTTCTGCCAAGTTCCACACAACAGTATTGGTTAGAGAGGCCACCAATCACTGTGAATGGAAAAAAGCGAAGCATGCAACATCCTAGCTAAGGTCTGTATTTGTTATGAGACAGCATAAGTTAGCACTTTTGCAAGGTGCAGTTTGTGTTTTCACATGAAGTGTCATACTCTTGAATCCTGTTATAAACTTCTAGCATACAAGGTTTAAATATGTTTGTTATCAGTACTTTTATCAGTTGACTTATATAAGTTAAACCTATTTTCAGATACATCATATTGTTATGCATCTAAATTCATATGCCTGCAACAGCCTTTAATTCTTTACTTTTAGGCCTCATGCTCACGGACGTTTTTCCAGCCGCTTTTTTGAGCGTTTTTTGCAGCTTAAAAACACCTGTCTATGTTAGTCTATGGCTTCATGCCCACCTAGGTGTTTTTGAGCTGCAAATGGCATAGGCGTTTTTATGCTGTAAAAAAAAAAAAAAAAAAAGATGTTTTTTAGCTGTAAAAACGCTCTAACGCTGATAAACGCTGATAAACGTCGATAAACGCTCAAAAACATTGCTCACCAGTGTTTTTTAACGTTTTTGATCCATTGAAAAAAAAATTTTTTTTGAAAAAAAACCCCTAAAAACCGACAACACGGAAAAATGCTAAAAAACTCTAATAATCGCTAAGAAACGCTATTGCAAAAACGTTGAAAAAAGCTGAAAAAAGTTGAAAAAAGTTAAAAAAAACTCACTGCAAAGCTACTGGCGTTTTCATAACGTTATTTTAACGTCCAGTGTGCATGAGGCTTTATGGTTTTAGGCAATTTAAGTAAAGTCAATATGAAGACAGACATGGTATGCAGGCTGGAGACACAGGTTGGGGCAGTGAAGGTGTCACTGTAACCATTTAGAAATGGAGAACGAGAAATGCTTAGAACAAAAAACATAATGTACACTTTCTTTAAAGTGTAACTAAACCCTCCTATCCTTTACAACCAAGGAAGCTGCCATCTTAGCGTGTTTGATTTGGCATGGTCATTATGCTGACATAACACTAGCCAATTGATGGCTTGACAGTTCAGTTGAGAGCACAAGCAACTGTAGCAGTTATCATTCATGGCATGCCTTGAATATACACTATATTACCAAAAGTACTGGGATGGCTGCCCTTACACACACATAGGCTTTAATGGCTTCCTGGGCTTAGTCCATAAGGTTCAATATTGAGTTGGCGCACCCTTTGCAACTCTAACAGCTTCAACTCTTTTGGGAAGGCTGTCCACAAGCTTTAGGAGTGTGTCTATGGTAATGTTTGACCATTTTTCCAGAAGCACATTTGTGATGTTACACTGATGTTGGACGAGAAGGCCTAGCTCACAGTCTCCACTCTAATTCATCCCAAAGGTGTTCTATTGTGCAGGCCAATCAAGTTCCTCCACCCCAAACTCTCTCATCCATGTCTTTATGGACCTTGTTTGTGCACTGGTGTGCAGTCATGTTGGAACAGGACGGGGCCATCCCCAACGTTGGGAGCATGAAATTGTCCAAAATGTCTTGGTATGCTGACGCCTTAAGAGTTGCCTTCATTGGAACTAAGGGGCCAAGACCAACTCCTAAAAAACAACCTCACACCATAATCCCCCTCCACCAAATGATTTGGACCAGTGCACAAAGCAAGGTCCATAAAGTGATGGATGAGCTAGTTTGGGGTGGAGGAACTTGACTTGCCTGCACAGAGTCCAGACTTCCACCCGATAGAAGACCTTTGGGATGAATTAGAGCGGAGACTGTGAGCCAGGCCTTCTAATCCCCATCAGTGCCTGACCTCACAAATGTGCTTCTGGAAGAGTGGTCAAACTTTTCCCATAAACACACTCCTAAACCTTGTAGACAGCCTTGAAGCTGTTATGGCTGCAAAGGGTGGACCAACTCAATATTGAACCCTACGGACTAAGACTGGGGTGCTATTAAAGTTCATGTGCGTGTTAAGGCAGGTGTCCCAATACTTTTGGTAGTATAGTGTAACTGTTTTGGGAAACAGTTAAATCAAAAAAATTGTTCTGCTTTAAAAAGAGTCTCAGAAGGTACACAATTTAGATATCTTTCCATTCAAGGTAATGGATGCAGAAACAGTTTAAGCATTACAGGGAGGTATGACAGAATTATCACTTGTTACATCTTTATAGCTATATCAATTTTCTTCTTTGATATGTTATAAATGCATGCAATTATCCTGAAATACTTTTCTATCCCACTTAATGATTGTCAGTGGGTAAACTTCTCAGAGCTTACAACACCAAGATCTCTTTTCTCTGCTTTGACAGTTATTTAAAGCTAAACCACACAAGATGACTTCACCTGTCATCTATATTACGGTTGACATGCACTGTTAGCTCTGTCTCTGTCACTCTGAAGGTCTCTCTAGGAAACTGCTTCTTTCTTCTATTAAAGTCATTGAATGAGAGTTAGTACAAATTAGGAACTTGCGTATGCTGTAATTTATAGAAGACTGTTGAACTTTCGGGAAACAACTGAAGAAAAAATATATTATGTTGAATATTCTATTGCATCCTAATGCCCTGTACACGCGATAGGATTTTTCGATGGAAAATGTGTGATAGGACCTTGTTGTCAGAAATTCTGACCGTGTGTAGGCTCCATCATACATTTTCCATAGGAATTTCTGACACACAAAGTTTGAGAGCAGGCTATAAAATTTTCCACCAACAAAATCCGTTGTCGGAAATTCCAATCGTGTGTACACAAATCCGATGCACAAAGTGCCACGCATGCTCAGAATAAATTAAGAGACGAAAGCTATTGGCTGTTGCCCCGTTTATAGTCCCGACGTACGTGTTTTACATCACCGCGTTCAGAACAATAGGATTTTCCGACAACTTTGTGCGACCGTGTGTATGCAAGACAAGTTTGAGCCAACATCAGTCGGAAAAAATCCATGGATTTTGTTGTCGGAATGTTCGATCAATGTCCGACCGAGTGTACAGGGCATAAGGCTTACATGCAATAAAGTTTGAAACAAGAAAAGTTGCTGCTCATAGCAATCAATCAGCTTCAAACTCTCATTTCTGCAGTTCAGAGTTTAACCACCTCAATACTGGGCACTTTCACCCCCTTCCTACCCAGGCCAATTTTCAGCTTTCAGTGCTCTCACATTTTGAATGAGAATTGCTTGATCATGCAACATTGTACCCATTAAACATTTTTATCATTTTTTTCCACACAAATAGAGCTTGGTGGTAAAAATGAATGTTATAACAGAAGTTTCTGTAACATTTTGCAAATAAGTAATTTCTCTTCATAAATTTTGACCAAAATCTATATTGCTACATTTTTTTGGTAAAGATAACACAAATCAGTGTATATTATTTGGTCTGTGTGGAAGTTATAGAGTCTACAAGCTATGGTACCAATCATTGAACATTGATCACACCTGATGGCCTATCTAATTTCTTGAGGCTCTAACATGTCAATATAGTACAAATAGTTTCCAAATGACCCCTTATTGGAAAGTAGACCGTCCAAGGTATTTAGTAAGAGGCATGACAAGTTTTTTGAAGTTGTAATTTTTTCCCACAATTCTTTGGAAAATTAAGAATTTTTTTTTTTCACAAAAATGTCATATTAACAAGTTATTTCTTACACACAGCATAGGCATACTTGCAACTACACTCCAAAACACATTCTACTACTCGTCCTGAGTATGGCGATACCACATATGTGAGACCTTTTCACAGCCTGACCTCATAGAGAAGCACAACATCCAAGTAGCACCTTCAGCCATTATACACTTTAGGACCAGGCCTTCTTCTGACACGTTTTGTTTACAAGTAAAAATCTGCATTTTTGCTAGAAAATGACTTAGAACCCCCAAACATTATATATTTTTGTAGCAGAGGCCCTGCGGCAAGACAGCGTGGCTGCTGGTGTCTCCCAGGTGAAGCAGTCACCTGGGAGACACCAGCAGCCACGCTGTCTTGCTGCAAAAACAAGATCTGCTTGGCTATTCCAGCCACACATTATAGACCTGAATTTTATATGACCATTCAGGCATCTCTCCAGCTTCTCGGGTGTTTCAATATTCTCGGGAAAGTTTTCACCTGCCACCCCTAATTAATCTGGCTCTGCAGACAAGCACCCTCTTTATTCCCATAATCGTTGGGTTATAGACCTGTGGGGTTACAGGACATACTGCAGTGAGCATCCTAGGCTTTGGCCCCCTTGTTTGCTGTGCGCAGCTGTGGCGGTTCAGCTCTTTTCTTATCCTTTTTATGTTATGATCTCTCTTGGGTGAATCACTAACACATGGGATTAAGGCTACATATTTGGAATTCGCTAGCCCTTTATCCCTGAAGAAGACTTGCATTTTGTATGTTGAAACATGTTGGGCATCTTCTGTCTCTCTGAAAGTCATTTTGGCCCATTCCATTAGCCGATTTCATGCTGTTCCCATCATCATGGGTTTGATTTTATCTTCATATTTTCATTTGTATTCCATGTTTCAAACTAAGCCACTGTTTATGGTCTGTTTAAAGTCCCATCCTTTGAGGAATTCCTTTTACTCTATGTACCAGGGATGTGGGCCATATCCAGTCTATCCAGGTAGTTGGGCAAAAACCTCTTTACTTTTGCAGCATAATAAGGCATCACAAATATAAACAAATCTCTACTGGGGTCTTATCAGTTTGAAGCTATAATTCAAAGTATTTTCAGAGCAGAGATCAATAGTTTTTTTAAAGTTCCCTTGGCATGATACGTTTGTGTTCAGTACTGAAGCCCAACACTTGTAATTCTCCCTTAACCCAACACTTAAAATGAACCTAACAATTTATAAAGAATATATGATTGCTGCTTTTCTTATGCCGCTTTTGGGAACTTATACATGAGATAGATTTTCAGCACTTTAAGAAAGGATTGAACAGCTAAATGTTCTGCAGAAAAAATGGTGAACTGGCATTTTAAATTTTCACGCAAAAGTCTCAAACTCTCAGCTTTGCGCATCTAGAGAGTGAAATTCTTACCCATTCTTCCTTGCAAAATCGCTCAAGCTCTGTCAGATTGGATGGAGAGTGTCTGTGAATAGCAATTTTCAAGTCTTGCCACATATTCTCAATTGGATTTAGGTCTGGACTTTGACTGGGCCATTCTAACACATGAATATGCTTTGATCTAAACCATTCCATTGTGGCTCTAGCTGTATGTTTAGGGTCCTTGTCTTGCTGGAAGGTGAACCTCCGCCCCAGTCTCAAGTCTTTTGCAGACTCTAACAGGTTTTCTTCTAAGATTGCCCTGTATTTGGTTCCATCCAACCTCCCATCAGCTCTGACCAGCTTCCCTGTCCCTGCTGAAGAAAAGCATCCCCACAACATGATGCTGTCCCCACCATGCTTCACAGTTGTGATGATGTGGGGGCACAGTGGTGTAGTGGATAGCACTTTCACCTAGCAGTAAGAAGGGCCGCTGGTTCAAATCCCAACCACGACACTACCTGCCTGGAGTTTGCATGTTCTCCCTGTGCCTGCGTCAGTTTCCTCCGGGTACTCCGGTTTCCTCCCACACTCTAAAGACATGGTAGGTTAATTGGTTCTTGTCTAAATTGTCCCTAGTATGTATGAATGTGAGTTAGGGACCTTAGAATGTAATCTCCTTGAGGGTAGGGACTGATGTGAATGTACAATGTATATGTAAAGCGCTGCGTAAATTGATGGCGCTATATAAGTACCTGAATAAATAAAAATAAATGTGTTCAGGTTGATGTGTTAGTTTTCCGCCACACATAACATTTTGCTTTTAAGCCAAAAAGTTCAATTTTGGTCTCATCTGACCAGAGCACCTTCTTCCACATGTTTGCTGTGTCCCACACATGATATTTTGCAAACTGCAAACGGGACTTCTTATGGCTTTTTTTCAACAACGACTTTATTCTTGCCAGTCTTCCATAAAGGCCAGATTTATGGAGTGCACAACTAATAGTTGTCCTGTGGACAGATTCTCCCACCTGAGCTGTGGATCTCTGTAGCTCCTCCAGAGTTACCATGGGCCTCTTGGCTGTTTCTCTGATTTAATGCTCTCCTTGCCCGGCCTGTCAGTTTAGGTGGATGGTCATGTCTTGATAGGTTTGCAGTTGTGCCATACTCTTTCCATTTTCAGATGATGGATTGAACAGTGCTTGGTGAGATGTTCAAAGCTTGGGATATTTTTATATAACCTAACCCTGCTCTAAACTTCTCCACAACTTTATCCCTGACCTGTCTGGTGTGTTCCTTGGCCTTCATGATGCTGTTTGTTCACTAAGGTTCTCTAAAAAAAAATCTATGAGGGCTTCACAGAACACCTGTATTTATGCTGGGATTAAATTACGCACAAGTGGACTCTATTTACTAGTTAGGTGACTTCTGAAGGCATTTGGTTCCATTAGATTTTAGTTAGGGGTATCAGAGTAAAGGGGGCTGAATACAAATGCACTCCACACTTTTCAGTTATTTATTTGTAAAAAAAATTGAAAAAAATGTATAGTTTTTCCTTCCAATCCCAACAAAATACATTTATGTTTTTGGTTGTAACATGACAATATGTGGAAAATGTTAAGGGGTATGAATACCTTTTCAAGGCACTGTAACTGGAGCAAAATGTTCTTCTGAGGAAGAAGATGCTGTATTTTAAGTAATTATGTTTTCCCCTGAAATCGTTATAGTCTCAAAGTTCTTTTATGTCTTTATTAGATCTAGATTTTCTTTTCTAATTAAATTTGTAAGAAAACATTGGCGAAAGGGTTAATTATAAAAGAGGCCAGCTGAAAAAGTCTCTGGCGAACAAAACTACTGTACAAACATTAATAACAGGACCAACAAACAATAAAGCAAAAACATGTAATTAAAACATTAATATATATAAAATTGTACTTAAATTTTTACCCTAATATAAGACCTAAAGTAAACCCTTAAAACAGAAGTATGAAAAACTATTTTTCATACTTCTCTCATGGGTCATTGGAGCGCATTTACTTTTGTTTTGACCCCGGAGTAAGCAGATAGAGAGTTAATGATAATTCCCCCATAATTCTTCCTGAAAGTGCATGTATAGTCAAACATTTTTGCAGGGAAAGATAGAATGTCTATAAGTTTTTACTGTGTCCTGTTGGGGAATTTTCCTGGATAAGAAGTAAGAGGAAATCTCTACAAAGTGAGAATTCATATCCTAAATAGCTGCCATCAGAACAGGTGTCCCCTTTGTAATATTTACCCTCACCTACTGACCTAGGGAGTGAGAATCTACCTAACAGGGACACAGCCAGCAATAAAACATGACAGGTATTTAAATTCTTCCCTACGCTATCCAAAACTAAAAAAATGATTGAGCTATACCTATACTTTAACACTAATCCTTGACCTTCAACCCCTAACCCTTAAAGAGGTTGTAAAGGTAGAATGTTTTTTTATCTTAATGCATTCTATGTATTAAGATAAAAAGCCTTCTGTGTGCAGCAGCCAGTCAATACATACCTGAGCCCATCTCAATCCAGCGATGTTGCATGAGAGACTCAGCTGCCCAGGCCTCATTGGCTGAAACAGCAGGAAAGCGCCATTGGCTCCCGCTGCTGTCAATCAAAGTCAGTGAGCCAATGAGGAGAGAGAGGGGGTGGGGCCAGGCTGGGCCAAGGCTCTGTGTCTGAATGGACACAGGGAGCTGTGGCTTGGCTTGGGTGACCCTGTAGCAAGTTTCTTGCTGTGGGGGCACTCAACAGGAGGGAGGGACCAAGAGCACCAGAGAGGGACCTGAGAAGAAAAGGATTGAGTCTGCTCCGTACAAAAATATTACACAGAGCAGGTAAGTATAAGATGTTTGTGTTTTTTAACAAAACAAAAATGAGACTTTAGTATCACTTTAAACCTACTCCTAAACATAACCATAATCAAAACTTTACTTTTTAGTTAGTGTTTTAACTTGGGAAAAAAAAATGCCCAGACAAGTCCTTCACCATATATATTATACATTTTTAAGAACTATATTTAGAATACAGGTTGAGGCAAGATTAATATTACAAATTAACAGTCTATTACTTACAGACTATATATGCTGAGAAATAAGGGAGTCCAATTCTGGAAGTTAAATAGTAGACTTTCATAATTCCCAATAAAGGTCTGTAAACTTCCGTGCAGCAATGAAGATGACTATGTTCACCATTTTAAATTTTTAACCTAAAAAAGCTATTTTATATTTACAGTGTCAAGCTGTAATAACCACTGGGTCACCAGGTCTTCCAAAGACATTTTCTGCTCACAGAATTGAATGGATTTTTTTAATTTAGTCACCTAGACATGAATTGTTTCTTGTACTGTCAGACTTATAATTTTTACTTAACTACTGAAACATATAAGGAATTCAAAGGAAACATTATGCTACATCCAATTGAACCTAGTAACATTTTAGGATTCCCATAAAATAGGTTGTTCAATTACAATGTAAAAGTAAGCACCTTTTTTTTTTTTTTTTTTTTTTTTATTGCCCAATGCATAGTATATTTACAGGAAAATTACTAGGAAGCTCTCAGCTGTATCCTATCTCTACCTTATATTTAGATGCTACCATATATTACTGCTGATAATGTGATGTCAGTGAATAGATTGGAATTTTTCACTGTCTTTTATCAAGATAAATTGTTCTGTCAATAGCAAATGGCTGGTGAGTATTAGCGCTCTGCACACTATATGACTTTTCATTCCAACCAAAAATAGTGTTTAATGCTTTTGCAAAAAATCTATGACTATGGCTCTCCCTGATACCTATTTAACTGCTTTTAAAGGCAGAATTTATTTCTGTAAATTAGACCCTCTGTTACAAGATTATATCATGCATCATAAACCTTAGGTCAATAGAAGGGAGGACGCCCTGCTGCTACAAGGGGAAAATACACCATATTCTCATCTTGAGATATTCAATAGCATTGTAAAACCATGGTGGGATCAGCTGCACACAAAAGAACTTTATCTTTGCTTTTTCCATAGATACAGCAACAGTGTCCCACAGTATCAATATGCTCACTGGCCTTTTCTTCTCTATGAGCATTGTAGTAATTGGCTATTTCACACTTGTAAAGCTTGATCTGTCACAGTGCAAAGGGCAGGGAACCAGGCTGTCAGGGTCTTCTAAGATGGTCATCCATCAATTATTATCAGTGTTTACAAAATCCAGAAAGTCCTGTGAAATCTTGTTTTCTGTAATACACTGGTTGTGTAATTCTATTACAACGATTATTTAATTACAGGGGTGCTTTCTGTCTTTGAGAAAATAAAAAATGGAAGCATCTACAGAAATGCATAAAGGCTTTGTCGCTTGTTAAGATTTTGAAGAGATGTTTTTTGTCTCTTTACTAAATGTATACTTGTGGACTTTGCAATTCCAAGGAGACAATACAGTACTGAGGTTGGCTGAGCTGTCCTTGCCATATCAAATGGGAATGATGAGATCAATGTTTTTGCCATAAAGTAAATTTTTGTAGTATTTTGCTTATTTCTTTGTTCCATAGCCACAACTGCATAGTAGTGCCTAGTAAAACACTTTCCTGGTATTCTTTTCATGAGGCTAGACCAGTGGGGGTCAACTAACGTAATACAGGGTCTCTGATATCACCAAAGGGCAGCACATAATATTCCGTGAATTTAATGCTACAGAATGCTGTCAAAGACTGCAGACATGCAACAGAAGATGGTAAAAAAGCACAGACATGCTACAGGAGATGAGCAAAGACAGCAAATACTATAGGAGTATTATAAGCAAAAAATGTTGCTGCTGGGGGATCATCCTACATTCACAATCCCACCTTGTCACTGACTCACCAGCCTTGCCCATCGAAGCATCAATGCAGGTACGAGTTTTAGTTGAGCAGTGGGAGGCTTTACTCAAATAAGCACCTTACAGCAACAAGAAAGCATGTTTTGCGCTACAGTGTTTAGTCAAAAGCACTTTAACTAAGAAATGTGCCGGGGGTGTGGTCAAGACCCGGAACAAGATGGACGTGTAGTCTCTCCACTCCTGTACCACAAAGTCCCCTTTTCAATGCCTGCAGATGGGAATCGGCAATACACCATGGGGAAACCAAACAGGAGCTTCTCCGCTCCTCGCTCCCGATCACTCCGCGACTCCAGCACACAGCTAAGTCCCAAAATCCCGGAGATATTCCGGACTCAGCCACGGGACACCACAGCCTTCTCTCAGGCTTCTGAGTACTCCTCATGATCCCCCAGCACTCTCCCGCCAGACCCCCTCCCCTCTAGGAAAACAACAGCTGCCTCACAGCGCAGCAACCCACTAAGCCTGAGAGACATCCAGGTGGTTGCAGCTGATATAAAGGACACACTCACTGCTGCCATCTCTGATCTCCAGCTCGACATACAAGGGGTAGCCAGGCGCCCTAAAGTGGTGGAGGATATGACAGCACCCCATGATACTGCCATTCACCAGGTGCAGACATCAACAGCCACACACACACCATGCAGCTAAGAGACCTGTACCGCCACTTAGAAGATCTGGACAACCGAGGACGCAGACATAATCTGCATGTCAGAGGTCTCCCTGAGTCAGTAGAACACAACCAGTTAACACCTGCGATCCTTACCATCTTCAATGACCTCCTTGAGAGACCCCATGAGACCCCAATTGACATGGAACGTATGCACATGGCACTCAGGCCACATGGCAGGGACAAAGACCCCCCAAGAGATGTGGTTTGTTGTCTTGTGAATTATTGATTGAAAGAAGAAATCCTCAGAAGGGCAAAAAAACGCATTATATTCCACGGCACAGAAATCAAGCTGCATCAGGATCTCTTACACATAATGCTGCAGCAAAGGAAGGACATTTGCCCCCTGCTTGATGTACTCGGAGCCCACAGAATACCATATCACTGGAAATTCCCTTGTCGGCTACTGCTATTGGCTGCACAGCCAATCTCTGGGTCCCAGAAGATCTGTGATCCTTTTGTGAAAGCCTGAATATACAGTACCTGTAACAGAGCTACCAGATTGGTATAATACCCTCCGAATCCACCGCAATCCATATCTATGGAAGACCTTCGTCCACAAGACTCTCCCAACGCCAGACACCGCAAATCTGCCTCAGTATGCTGGACGCTCGCCGACGCCCAAGAGGTGAAAATCTTCTAGCATTTCTGGCTCACCACAAGCCAAGGTAAAACTAAAATCACAGTGAGCTTTCCCTCTAATGGGAACTTCTTGCACACCCTATCTAAGGAAAGTAAAAGAACATTGCTTCTTGTTCAGCTGAACCCTCTTCATGAGGCCCATGTTTCTCAGTTTTGTTGCCAGATGTTACTATTATGGCCTTGCTATACCTATGGATCCCACCGACATCTTATACCTAACTCTTAATGTTTGGAACCATTGTCGCTGCCTTAGTATCCAGGATCTCAGTTCATTGTCAGCGTACACCCCAAAAACTGTTGAACACGACCTGTTTGATTCAGCTCATTCTGTACACGAATACCTCGAACATCAAAATTGGTCTTCTCTGAATTCCACACCCTGGCCTCTCCCCCCCCACCCCTACACACCAACTCATTCTCCCGTACTCTGGAAGGTATTGGGGAATTCTCTCCAGTAGCTGGGGAGCTATTCCCACAAACTCTTATCAACAGTAGTGTGCCGTATCCCTGTGAGTCTGCCTAGTTACACCACTTAGAGTTTCCATGGTTCGGATTCACCTTTTCCCACAATTCTTCCATTACTTTTAAGTGTTAAAAATACTAATTCCTTCAAATGAGCAACTGGAGGGTTGTCCAGAGACAAAATTCTACATACAATACATATCCTGTCTCTGCCATTCTCCTCAACCATCTGATGGCTACACCAAGCTACGTGCTGGACAGACTCACAAGCTGAATGATTAAGCAACCAATCTAACTATCCTTTTCAGGTGTACATAACATCAAATACATATTGTACAGTAGATAACTAAGCTTTTGGTTTCCATGACACCCTTGCGCTCCCTCCCTCTTCTCCCATCATTCCCCTTCTCCAGTACCTCCTCCATTGTCCCCTCCCCCTCTTTTTTCCCACCCCCCAACCTCTCTTCCCTATTTCCATGTCTTGACTCTCCCTCTTATGCTACTAACACCCAGAAACTCTGCTTACTACCTAACTTCAACATGGTTACTTTTTGATGTGATATGAATGCCGAGGGCCAATCTGATGTACGAAATTTATTCAGGAGACATGGTTGATGATCGGTTGCACTTCTAGACTCAGCATGAGCCATGTTAGATGTGATCTCTATGCCTCTTATACTGGGTGACTCACCAATGCTTCTTCTGTATTCACTTGACAACACTCTCCTGGTTCACGCTGTGACATTAATATACCCTCCTGATCTCACTACCCAACCTATTAAAATCTACTATCATTACTACTAGTGTAAATTAAACTATCCACCTCGAACCCTCCAGGTCACATATGATTTTGCTTTTGGAGACCAATTTATTTTATTATGTAAAAAAAACAGGGAGCAACCATTTCTTTTAGTGATCGACAGTATTGCCCTCTAGATAAATTATACTACTGGATACTTCTCTTACATAAATTCTATTGGTTTTACATCATCACCATCACAATGGAGCCAGCATGCAGCGGTGTACTGATTCTGTACTCTACCACTTAGATATCACAGCTACTTCCCTTCTGCATCCTCCCCCCTGTCTTATCCCTCGATTTCCCCTCCCCCCCTTCTCGCCCTTCCTCCCCCTCCCCTTTCAGCCAAGACACCTGGTGGTACAGCTTGTCCACCTGCATGTCGGTTCTAGGAGGTGTCAACCTAGCCTTTGCCAATAATTTGATAAAGGTCCTATAAATACAACTCAAGTTACCTATATGCCAAAACTTAGCTAGCACCTTTCAATGGTCATCTACTGTTTGCTATGATGTACACTTGCTAACCCAATGTAACCTTGTTCAAACAATGTCCTTCTGAGAGATCTAGGCCTACTTCTTAAGTTGTAGGTTGAAAGTATATATTCTTATTATACTCACAAAAACTACTGTGTGTTTTTCTCTCTTCTTTCCCTAAGAGGTTATTTGAAAGTCTTTATATAGCATTTTCATTTTCGATCTGCTGCTCCTGACTATTAAATAGAAGCATTCCTTCCCTCCCTCCCTTTGCTAATTAACTCCAGATATGTCCTTCCTGAACCTCTCCTCTACAAAACATAGCTGTTACTCATTCCCATCCTCCTCAGCCTCTGACCTCCATGGTGCTAGGAACTTATCGCTAGTTACTTCCATTCTCCGCCACCTCCCCACCCAGCTGATTTTTAATAATTGTGCCAACCCTTCCGGACATGCGATCCACCATCCCTTGCTTCCCCCTTTTTTGGGTGGGATAGCCGGACTATTTCTGCCTCCGGATACCAATTTCCTCCTCCACCTCCCCCCCAAATTTATTTCAGAATCCCCCTTTATTTTTTTATTTTTTTCATCTTCTCTCTCTCCCTCTTTCCCCCTCCCTTTGTCAAACTTCTTATTCTTCCTTTCAGTTCGCCCATGAGATCTCTGTGGTGACTTCTCCCCTCCTCTTTCTCCCGACCCATATCGGTATTAGTCACATTTTACAGCTTAGACAAACACCTAATATACCCATTATTATTATGTATTATTATTATTGTAATGTCCAAACACCTACCAAGACGGGTGCTATATCTTCCTGAAGGGATTCCTCTGAGACAAGCCACTTACTATTGTTAATATCTACACCCCTAATAAGGCTGAGGTGGGATTCTTCAGAGAGATTAGTCAGGCTCTATCGGCCTTTCAGACAGGCATGCTTATCGTTGGCGGTGATTTTAACCTGGCTCTCAACCCTTTAGAAGACACCTCTTCAAACATCTCTTCCCTACCCTACTGCGCACTTAAACAAATAAAACTTCAGCTTCAGGAACTACTGCTTTACGATTCCTGGCGCACACTCCATCCTGACACCAAAGATTACACCTTTTTCTCCATATCACATAATAGATACTCCCAAATCGATTTTTTACTACTCTCTCAATGAGACCTTCCATTTCTCTTAGAGGCGACAATCGAGTCGATGCTCCTCTCGGATCACCACCCCATCACGATGACTTTGACATTCCCTGAAAAAATTCTGTACACCAAGACTTGGCAATTAGATGCTTCCCTACTCACAGACCTTGTCAATGCCGCTCGGATCTGTTGCACTATCCAAAATTATGTTTGGGAAAACATTACTACAGACACATCCCCACTAGTGTAATGGAAAGCTCATAAACGCGTGCTCAGAGGTGCCCTGCTAGCTATGGCGGTGCTGCTCAAGCTTCACTTACCTCTCTTTTGGACAGAATTAGAACCCTCGAGACTAATCACAAACAATTACAAGCCCAACAAACACTCCAGGAACTTACACAGGTTCGATCATTGCTCTTAGAGGAACTAGGAAAAAAGGTCAAACGTAAATTTATGCTATCCCAAAAACTATTTTACGAATGTGGGAACAAGAGCGGCAAATTTCTAGCCAGAGCACTACAAGCTAGGAAAGCTACAACTACGATTCATCAAATACGATCCTCTCAAGGCCAAACTTTAGCAGCCTCTATAGACAAAGCTACTCAATTCAAACGCTACTAGTGTTCAGTTCCATTCCTGAAATTACCTCCCTAATTAATGACCTTCTGGAAGCCCATATAGTATACACAGAGTAGTGACCGAAAACCTTGTGGAAGAAAACAACTTGCGCACATCCCTGTAAGACTACACAATGGGAGATTTTCCTCTGATGGGACTTTGTAAGGCAAGAGTCTTCAAACAATATATCAAAAAATTATGTAATTTTATTATTAAATGATTAAAACATGACAAAAAATGATAAAAAAGAGGTGGATACCAACAATTTTAGATGGTGGTAACACAAGGAGTATACATATCTGTTCACAATGATACACTTAACCCCACATAAGCTGTTTCAGCGAAGAGCTGTGAAACAGAGGCCCGACGCGTTGAAGGGTTGTAAATTATGAAACCTCTTCTTCAGGGACTGATGGTGAGGTATGTAATTATCTAAAACATTTTGCAAAGAAAAAACAGAGTAAACAACACAGTAAGAACCAAACATAATATAATATTTGAATATATTCAAATAACATGAAGATCAAAGTTCAATTGATACATTTAAGAAATATTCTAACCGTGTTACTCCTAAGCCAACATCGAGTAGCATTCATATGGTTTGCCAGCAGGAATCGGGTCTGTGAGCCAATGCTGTCACCGAAAGACCAAACACATCCACAACCCAGGACAAGACACAAAGAGCGTCCTACCACTTGTAATATGACACCTCTGATATCAAGTGTCATAGGGTGTATCTGTCAACTGAGAGAAAAATAGAACAATATAATGTAGCCCATCCCATGAATATGGAGAGGGGGTTAAGCCTGATTAGGCAACCACCTACTAGTAGATTTAGAGTAGTAGAAATGTATATATGTCCTATACATACCTGTTAGCACATGGAGGGTAGATCACTCCTAGTGCGGGATGGGGAAGATATCGCATAAGGCGCTGTCTGGTCTGGGGTAAAATTAGATCCCCCAGTAAAGAGAAGTCACATGAGGGGGGAGGGGGGTAAGGGAAGCCCATATAGTAGTTGTCCCTAAAGCTGGAAAAGATCCCACGTCGGTAACAAATTATCGACCAATCTCGCTTTTAGACTTTAACTTTTTTGCAACGATCCTAGCCCTTGCTTCCGCTGCTTCCCTCCCTTGTTGCTAAAGATCAAATAGGGTTTGTCCTTGGGTGAGAGGCCAGGGACCATACCACAAAAGCCATCAACCTACATCACTGGCTTACCACCTCTAAACGACAAGGATTCTTTTTATCCTTAGATGCAGAAAAGGCATTTGACAGGTTGGCCTGGGACTACATGGCAGCTGTTCTGCGCAGAATAGGCATTCCAGACGCCTTCTCTATCCACAATGGCGCATGACAGGGCTGCCCATTGACGCCTTTATTGTTCGTCCTTACACTAGAACCCTTACTACGATGCCTCCAAGCAAATAATGACACCCAGGGTCTAACAGTCCAGAATCACACATACAAGCTAGCGGCGTTCACCACCGATATCCTACTATTTCTTATGAAACCCCACACTACACTCCCTAATTTGCTGAAAGATTTTGAATTCTTTCACTACATTTCTAATCTTAAAATCAATTTCAATAAAGCCCATGCTCTCAACATCACTTTGCCCACTTCTATCAACACACAATGTAAGAAAAACTTTCCCTTTGCCTGGAAGCAAGATGCGATTACCTATCTAGGCATCAAACTCCCCACCCTTTTGTCAGATCTCTATTTCAAAAATGTTCTGCCAGTCCTACGCACGGTAACAGAGGACCTCCATAGATGAGACAAGTCTATTTTTTCATGGTTCGGCAAGGCTTCCATTCTAAAGATGAATGTGCTGCCTCTCATGCTTTACCTTTTGCAATCGATCCCGATACGTCTGCCTCCTTCATTCTTTCATTCCTACAAACGTCTCAGTATAACCTTTCTTTGGCAACACAAACGACCTAGAATCAGCTACAACCAACTCACCCTTCCCAAACAGAAAGGAGGAATACAGAAAGTCTCCCAGATATACACAACTACTACAGGGCATGTCACCTTTCACGGATAGTGGATTGGAACGTTCATAGCCAGGTCAAGGATTGGGTGACCCTTGAAAACTCCTTCACTACTCTTTCCCTAAATTCTACCCCGTGGCTGTCAACAAATCACCTTCCTTCTGTTCTTAGGGACCACCCACCCATTGGTCCTACACTAACGTGCTTCCGTGAGGAGAACTTGAAATATAGCCTCTTCTCGACTGGAGGACCTATGACACCTATCCGCTTCAACCCAGACTTCCCACTCGGGATGTCCAACAAGTTTTTTGAAGGGGCAGCTCCCACACCTTTTCTCTGTGCTCACCATTGCCTTTGCAGTAATACAATATTGGACAGATCAGACCTAATCTCACAATGGCCAAACGCCTCCTTACCACAATGGTCCTACCTCCAGATGCGCCATTTTCCTCAAACTGTACAAATGTTATTTCTCATCCCCTTACCCCATACGAAACCCTGTGTTCCAAGAACACACCCCAACAACATGTCATTTCTTCTATCCATGCTCTCTTCTTCCTGAGTAGACCCTCCAATATGGACAAAGCCTGCGCAGCCTGGGAAGGGGATACTGACATAACCTATTCTCCTGAAAACTGAAACCACATTTACACGCATACACACAAAGGTTCTGTTAACGTATCTATGCAAGAAAATGGTTATAAACTCCTATCCAGATGGTACCTGACTCTGTCTCTACTACACAAAATCAATCCAAACCTATCCAAACAATGCTGGAGATGCCATCAAAATGATGGCACACTGCTGCATATCTGGTGGACAAGTCCCTAAATTCACAACTTCTGGTCAGAAATACACTTTGTAATTTCTCATGTGACAACATGTGTTGTAATTTCTCATGTGACAACATACACCTTAGACTACTCACCAGCGCTTTTACTTCTTCACCACACGTTTCTTCCCCACAGAACCACAAATCACTCGCCATGCATATGGTGAATGCAGCAAAATTGTGTATACCGATTTATTGGAACATTCACATTCCATCACTGTCAGAATGGTTCATATGTCTCCAAAGAATCAAGGGATTTGGAAGAACTCATTAGTCTGACAAATGATTCCACATCCAAATTCACAGCCACTAGGGCCAATTGGTTTCATTATCGCACTACTGATCAATACAAAAGTCTTATTAACTACCCGATCTAACCTTCAAACAGGCACACAATGTGATAGCCCCATATGCAACACCCCCCCAATGAAGAGGGAAGATCAGAACAACCCCCCCACCCACACCGGAGAGATCTTTTGATGGACTATGCATCCTTTTTCCCTTTTTTCAATATTTCTCTAACCTCTCATCTGTTCCTGCCCCCCTTTTCCTTCTTTTTTTTTTTTTCAATCAACATCCGTTAAACTAAAGCTTCATCCCCCTCCTTTACAGATTTATCCCCAGTTAGGAGGGCCACATTGGCCATTGAATAAAACATCCTATTTGCACGTCTCGTTCCCCCCGAACAACCCTCCTAACCCAATCACACACTCTGGGCTTACTTCATAACGCCTTCCCCATTCCGCAACCCCTCCCTCCCTGTCTTTCTTTCTTCCTTCATATATCCTCTTTCATACCTACTGGTTTGGGCTTCACCCAGATATTTGATGTTCATTATCAGTTGCTTAATACAAACAGCCTTCCTTGACTTTGGGCACTGATAGCTCCGAAGCAGGCAAAATGTTGTACCTGTTACATCCCCCCAAAGGATTGTTACAACACATTGAATGTATACAACTATGCTTGATATATTTCTGTTCTGTATGTTTAAAAAAATATTTTTTCAATAAATCTTGTTTTGGAATAAAAAAGAAATGTGCCAATGTTTACTTGCTACTATATGATGCTTGTTTGAATAAAGCCTCCTGGTGTTGGATTCCAATTCTATCTGTTTACCTGAATTCTGATAGGAGTTGTTGAAGGCAATAGATAGGCTTCAGAAGACAATCACAGACTGGAGACATGTTACATAAGACTGATAGAGATTAATAAAATTCAAAAAGTACAGCGCTGAAAATGCATAGCAATCATCTATCAAAATAAAAATAAAAATAATACTCATAAGAGATCCCATAGAGATCAAAAAGTCATTTTCAGTGCTGCCCTTTTTGAATTTTAATATTGTGTATTAAGTTGGTCACCTTTGTGCTAGCAGCTCCGCCTCCCAAGCGCTCAACGATTTCTTACTATGATAGATTATTGCTCCCTACAGCCCCCTTAAAATTACTTATGCCACATTTGATATTTCTCAGCGAGATGCATTAAAAAATAAATAAAAAGAGAAAAGGGGTGGACAGCTCCAAAAAAGCAAGATAGTGTAATACATAAATAAATAAATAAATAAACCAAACCATTTGCTAATAGAAGCAATCTAAAAAAAAATGCTCCTTCTTTAACATAAATAAGCACCAAACATACCTATTGCTGCACAATAAGTGCCAAAGGGCAGTGTGTGTGCACCTCAGACACAGGTTAGGCACCAGGGAGCTAGATGAACTTTTGTGTCTAGACATTCCTCCTGTCATCATTATTTTTTTAAGGAGGCCAGGAGACATTTTTTCAACATTGAGCCATTATTTTTTTTTTTTTTAAGGTCATACCTGTTTTATATGAGACCAGTAGGGATTTTTAATGCTTAGCTAGATTTGTTCTGAAACATTGTTTAGGTCCTAATTGTATTTCTTACTACCTATTTTTGGATCCCAGGAGAGATTTTGCAGGGACAGTGACTTGTGATTATTTTTGTTTCCTTTTTTAGGGGTTATTCTATTCATTCAGTGTCAAGGTTAAGGAGGAAGATGCCTGTCATCCAACATCTAACCATACTCAATAAGGAGCTTCAAGTTCCAATAAAATGATTGCTTTCCCTCATATGACCACCACTAAAGTTCTTTCATCCCATTGATGACACCTCTTTGCATTTATCTACTACTCTGTTTCAGAAATCACTGTGCCAAACCCTCAAATACATTTTTGGTTTTACATAAGCTTTACGAAAGGAAAGGCTGTTCATTCATTTTTATCACTTTGGAATGCATTTTTATCAGGGAGCTAGCTGTGCCAATAAAAATAGTCACCATGCTATAAGCAATATGTCCAGTTGTGATGGTCCTTTGCAATATATAGTCATTCACTGACACACATGTGCTTATGTAATGTATTTATATGCAAGATTGTGTCAGTTGACACAATGGGGTTGTTTTTCTAAAGGCAACTAGGCTGTTGATTGATCTTGCAAGGGGGTTTTCCCTATTAGTGAAGGTGGTAAAGTTTTACAAAGAATACCCAATCCCTTGCAGGGAAAATAAAAAAAAACACCATTTATGCTTGCACTTGATTGGATGATGCTTCACCACATTCCGTAAGCTCTAGGTCAAATTCCCTTGCCTATTTTCATCTAGTAAATCCACCAATGCTTGCTAATATACTGTGGAACAGAACCGGAAAAGCACAGGGAAAGAAAAGAGGTTTTCAAGGCATTAGGGAAACCCATCAGATCATTCCCAATATTAGAGCTGCATGCCACTTTAGGTGCAAAACTCAACACTAATGGCCAAATGTTTGTCTCCCTATAGAGGGAATTGTCCATTTATGCATTCATAGATCAATTCGCTCATCTACCAATTGGCTTATGGCTGGCTAAGGTCATATGGCAAGGCAGTGATTTCACAGTTCCAGAAAAAAATATTGTAAAAAAAGTGTGTCAGTATGAAAAAACTCATAATTCCTGTAAGAGTATCTATGCTTTCAGGGTTGTAAATGGCAAATACCAATAATAATTTAATACAAACTGCAATATGTCATATAGTATCATTGTGCAAATGCAAACTCAGACTTAAACGTAGCTGTTGTTATACTAAGTGGAATATTTTTAAAGCAGTGAATGTGACTTTAACCAACATTAGCTGGTGATGAATCAATTATTGTAATTTAAAACTGATGCTGTAATATTCTCCTCCAGTGAATGTTTGGTAAATGTCAGATTCGCTGTTTAAAAATATATGCTGCCATCACACATATTTTTGAGGACATTTTATTTTAAAATGTGGTTTTGAGATCCCAAAAATCTGTAAATGTACAGTGTAAACTAAACCTTATTGAAACTAGTAAAATTAATTTAAACATAAAAATGATTTAAAAGTCTGTTTTTCAACTTTATAATCAGTTTTCAATTTGAAGAGTGGCTTGTGGTCTTCATAAATCTAGTAGTCCAGCTTCAAAGTTGAGTTCCCTAGTTGAATAAATGAAGTGACATTGAAGCATGTCTAATTGTAATATATCACAAGATAATCTGTCAAGTCCCAAGTGTTCAGACCATTGCACCCTGCTTCATCCATTATGTATAAACTATAGTCAATGCCAGCAGACGGGAAAAAGTGGCATGTACTTAAAGGCCATGATTTTGCCACACAGCAGTTGCACAGGTGATATATTTTGGCATATTCATGACAGACTTAGACAGCGAATATAAAAGAGAATTACTGATAAAATTACTAAGTATTAGAAAATTTACCAGTGTTAAACCATATTACAAATAGCACATATTTAATATTACTTTTACCATACTATAAAAAAAGATTAAAGCACCAAAATGTCTCCTGTGGAAAATTTTAGTAAGATATTCTATATTAAAGTCACAGTAGAAGACAGTGGTGTCAACAACATTGGCTACAATAATATACATGCTCTCTAATCAAACACTGCATTGTTTTTACTACTCATTTAGCCAAGAAAGACTGAATTGTTAACCAGCTTGCGTACATATACTGCGGCACAATGGCACAACTGCGTGAAACCCTGTGTATATACAGGGTTCCTTTAAGAGCCGCCAGAGGGCGCACGCGTGACCACTGCATGGCAGGGGGACCTGATGCTCGTGGCTGGCGCCGATCGTGTGCACGAGCGTTAACACGGGGATTTGTGTGTGTAAACACACAAATCCCTGTGCTGTCAGAGGAGAGGAGACATGTCATTTGTTCTTAGTAAGTAGGAACAGCGAAATGTCTCCTCTCCTGCTCAATCCTATCCCCATACAGTTAGAACACACTGAGGGAACACACATTTAACCCCTTGATCTCCCCCTAGTGTTAACCCCTTCCCTACCAGTGTAACTTACACAGTAATCAGTATATTTTTATAGCACTGATCGCTGTATAAAAGTCAATGGTCCCAAAAATATGTCAAAAGTGTCCGATCTGTCTGCCGCAATGCTGCAAATATCACTAAAAATTGCAAATCACCGCAATTACTAGTATAAATAAATAATAAAAATGCCATAAAAATGCCATAAATCTTTCTCATAGTTTGTAGACGCTATAACTTTTGCCCAAACCAATCAATATACGCTTAGTTTATATACACAATTTTTTTTACCAAAAATATGTAGAAGAATATATATTGGCCTAAACTGATGTAGAAATTTGTTTTTTAAAAACATTTTTGGGGATATTTATTATAGCAAAAGTAAAAAAAAATTGTTTTTTTTTTCAAAATTGTCGCTCTTTTTTGTGTATAGTGCAAACAATAAAACACGCAGAGGTGATCAAATAGCACCAAAAGAAAGCTCTATTTGTGGGAAAAAAGGACACAAATTTTGTTTGGGTACAGCATTGCATGACTGCACAATTACCAGTCAAAGCGACGCAGTGCCAAATTGTAAAAAGTGCTCTGGTCAGGAAGGGGGTAAAACCTTCCGGGGCTGAAGTGGTTAAACAAGTTGATATTCATCCATGGCACTAAAAGCACAATGCATTTTATTCAGGTAATAACAGTGTTTTCTACTGTTGTATTGTATGTTCACCAGCACTGACTTCAAGGAAAACGACTGTATAATGATTTTGGGTAAAGTTATTTATTTTTTTTTTTCATTTATATATTTTTTTAAACTGATATATTATATATCTTTTACTATGTGTGTAAATACCTTATTTTACAAATAAACATTCAATACAAACAGGATGTACACAGGAAACAGGATTTTCATAGAATTTTAGGTTTTCCAATGGGAGAAAACAGCAGAAGTGGTTTTCTTTCCTACCCTCTCTTTTTAATTGAAACTTTGTATGTCCCTTTATGAACAGTGCATGCAAAAATTGGGGTATTTGATCATTCAACTGCCTGTGTAAATCTTGGCTTAAAGAGGAACTGCATTCTGGAAACTGTGCTAAAAAAAGGCAGAGGGAAAAGGACTAGTCACTAGTATTGTATGTAATATCCCTGCAGCTGATCTTTCCCCATTATGGACTTAATATGACTTATTCTGCACTGTGTCTCTGTGTGGAGGCAGGAGTTTTCTCCTTTATGTCAGAGCCTCCAGCAAGGAGGAAACTGAGCAGCACAATAGTGATATAACCATATCCCCCTCCAGATCTCCTGAGACTAACAGTCAGCGGTACGATAGATTTCACATTGCAGATATATACTGTGTGTGCGCACACTCATATTACAGAAAGTGTGCTGATATTTTCAGGAGGAATTCCCCCCCCAAAAAAGTACATTTTTCAGGGTACTGTTTGGGCACAATTATCATTTCTAGATGTTCCCTAAAACAAACCTTGCCCCCACCTATAACTGGCCTTCACAGCAAGGAGCACATGGGAGGGCAAACGCATAAAAGACAAAAACAGAACATTCCATAGCTCAACTCACCAGCCAGTCTGCTGACCAACCAAATTAGCCTGTCCAACAGTCTGCGTTAAAAACAGGAGTTTAATTTAGCACGCATTTGCAAATGCATGCGAAAGCTGCAAGGCCTTTTCACAGCACCCAGTGTATGCTTGCAGTCCTAAACGCTACTGAATTTATGAGCATCTCCACAATGGAAGCACATGCATTCAATGGATAGATGAGAGGCAGGTGGGCCTGGAGGCAGCCCAATCCCCCTTAAAGGAACAGAAGAACACTGGACACCCAGCACATAGCCCTTCCATGTGCTCCTTGCTGTGAAGACCAGTTATAGGTGGGGGGGAGGGGCCATTTGTTTGTTACTGGTGTAAATATGGTCCAGGGACACACTGTACACCTTTGCTGCCACTGTGCTATGTGCTGGGTGTCCAGTGTGCTCCTGTTCCTTTAAGGAGGCTTTGGCTGCCTCCAGGCCCACCTGCCCCTCATATATCGATTGAATGCATGTGCTCCCACTGTGGAGACACTCATAAATTCAGTAGCGTTTAGGACTGCAAGCATACACAGGGTGCCGTGAAGAGGCCTTGCAGCTTTCGCATGCTTTTGCAAATGCGTGCTAACTAAACCCCTGTTTTTAATGCAGAGTGTTGGACTGGTTAATTCAGTTGGTCAGCAGATTGGTTGGTGAGTTGAGCTATGGAATGCTCTGTTTTTGTCTTTTACCCTATAACAAACCTTCCCTATTATATTCAGATTCACTGAACTTAAAGTGATTGTAAAGGATAAAATATATTTTTTCATTAAAGATGTTATAATTACTTGCTCTGAGCAATGGTTTTAAACAGAGTAGCCCCAATCGTCCTCTTCTTGGGTCCCCCACTGGTGCACCTGGCTCCTCCTCTTTTCAGTGTGCCATCATAGGAAACCACTGCCTACTGTGACACACCTGTGGGCTCAATCCACACACACAGACAGCATGGCTTGGCCTCGCCCCTGCTCCCTTGTCACAGGATTTGATTGACAGCACCAGGAGCCAATGGCTCCCGCTGCTATCAATCTGCCCTGTTAGGAAGTAGAGAGCAGAGAAAGCTGCTGCTCTCAGACACATCGCTGGATCGAGATCAAGCTCAGGTAAACATAAGGGGGAGCTGGCTGGGGAACTGCACATAGAAGACTTTTTACCTTAATGCAGAGAATGCATTAAGGTAAAAAAAAAAAAAAAAACTTCTACCTTTAGAACCACTTTAAGTGGCAAAAACAATTTTTTTTAGTTTTGAAAACAGAAAGAAAGGTTTTTAGACCCTCTGAAAAGATTGCATTGCTGCCGGTGTACCCACTGGGGAGATTTACCCTCTGTAATTGTCCTAGTGACCACTGTCACTGAGACAGAAAGTGAAGAGAAATCCATGATGAACAGTTGTCAGCAGAGCAAAAGGTGATGGTTGGTCATTCCAGTGCCTTTTATAGAAGCTGGGAAATTACCTAATTTCTTGTTGCATCTCCAGGACTTGAAGTTAAGGAAAATCTCCCCACTGGGACATGGACAGCAAAAAAATACCTCATAGGGGTTTTAACCCTCCCCCACTCTAGTTATCTAAAAAAAAATTGCCTATACATATGTGTTGAGCTATATTTAAGTTTTTTCTCAACTCAGCGGCTACCAATAGACTGATGAACTTGTGGAAAAGAACTTAGAGCTCTGTGTGCTAGCTAAAAGTAATTATATACAATTGTTCATATCTACCTAACTAAACATAAAAATAAACAATAAAACATGCAATGTACATATACAATATTATGCATTCCCTCTGAACCAGCAATAGCAAGTCTTTTTCTTCTATATACAAGTAAATTACCAAGTGAGGACAAAAAGTCCTTAAAATGATTTTTTTTTGTCATCTATGTTGATTTTTTTAGTGTTTATTTATCTACTTTTAACAATAGCAGCAGGGGAGTTCAGAAAATCCCCCAAAACATTGAGAAACTAGATAAGAACTGCAGACAGTTCCTCAACTCTACTGGCATCACCATACCACCATGTAAGATGAAATGACAAAATACTGAGGAGCCACAAAATCAGCTAAAAATAAATGATCAGGGAACACATAATTCTTTAGGCCAAATGTTTACCATGCCATAGAGTATAATATAGAGCAGTGATCATGTTCAATAAGGTTCATATTGGAGCCACAATTTGTGTCACCTTCATCTTCTGTTAATTTGCTTATCTCCTTAAACACCTGTGTGCTATAAAGAAAACTACTGTTTCCCTAACATACACACTGTTGGTAGCCTGAATCTCTTGAATGGGCAGAATTTTATATCCTAAATATCTTATCTTTATGTTACAGGTTGTTTGTATATATAAATATATATATATATATATATATATATATATATATATATATATATATATATATATATATATATATATATATATATATATATATATATATATATTTGCAGCCATTTGCTAAAATCATTTAAGTTCATTTTTTTCCTCATTAATGTACACACAGCACCCCATATTGACAGAAAAACACAGAATTGTTGACATTTTTGCAGATTTATTAAAAAAGAAAAACTGAAATATCACATCGTCCTAAGTATTCAGACCCTTTGCTCAGTATTTAGTAGAAGCACCCTTTTGATCTAATACAGCCATGAGTCTTTTTGGAAAAGATGCAACAAGTTTTTCATACCTGGATTTGGGGATCCTCTGCCATTCCTCCTTGCAGATCCTCTCCAGTTCTGTCAGGTTGGATGGTAAATGTTGGTGGACAGCCATTTTTAGGTCTCTCCAGAGATGCCAGAGAGTCTTGGGTATATAGAAGAAAGGCTAGGGTAATACGTTGGCCATGCAAGAACTGGAATGTTTTCAGCTTCCAGGAATTGTGTACAGATCCTTGCAACACGGGGCCGTGCATTATCATGCTGCAAAATGCCATCAATAAAATGCACCTGTGTTCTTTGTCCATAGCATATGCCTGGCCATACCATAACCCCACCGCCACCATGGGCCACTCGATCCACAACATTGACATGAGCAAACTGCTCACCCACACAACGCCATACACGCTGTCTGCCATCTGCCCTGTACAGTGAAACCTGGGAACACCGCTCCAAAGTGCCAGATGCCATAGAATGTGAGCATTTGCCCACTTAAGTTGGTTATGACGACAAACTGCAGTCAAGTCGAGACCCCGATGAGGACGACGAGCATGCAGATGAGCTTCCCTGAGATGGTTTCTGACAGTTGGTGCAGAAATTCTTTGGTTATGCAAACTGATTGTTGCAGTAGCTGTCCGGGTGGCTGGTCTCAGAGGTGAAGATGCTGGATGTGGAGGTCCTGGGCTGGTGTGGTTACACGTGGTCTGCGGTTGTGAGGCCGGTTGGATGTACTGCCAAATTCTCTGAAACGCCTTTGGAGACGGCTTATGGTAGAGAAAAGAACATTCAATTCAAGGGCAACAGCTCTGGTGGACATTCCTGCAGTCAGTATGCCAATTGCACGCTCCCTCAAAACTTGCGACATCTGTGGCATTGTGCTGTGTGATAAAACTGCACATTTTAGAGTGGCCTTTTATTGTGGCCAGACTAAGGCACACCTGTGCAATAATCATGCTGTCTAATCAGCATCTTGATATGCCACACCTGTGAGGTGGATGGATTATCTCGGCAAAGAAGAAGTGCTCACTAACACAGATTTAGATAGAATTGTGAACAATATTTGAGAGAAAAAGGCCTTTTGTCTACATAGAAAATGTCGTAGATCTTTCAGTTCAGCTCATGATAAATAGGGGCAAACACAAAAGTGTTGCGTTTATAATTTTGTTCAGTGTATATATTCTGCAATTTGAATGGCAGTGCCTGCCTGTCAATGTGTTGCTGTGTTAAGGTGTACAGCTACAAAGATCCCATGTTTTCTTTCCAATAAAAATTATATGTTGTTATGTTATAAATGAAAGCAGTAGTAATATAAGCAATGTGATAAGGAGGTTCCTATACATCTAAAGTTTTAGTGGAAGGAAGTAGAAGAAGAGATCTTATGTAAGGCGTAATATAAGCACTACCTAAGTGGGCATAATGAAATGCTTTAATTGCAGCATCCCTCCCAACTTTTTGAGAAAAGAAACAGAACTTTTAACACAAAGTAAGTAAGCAAAGGACCCACCTCTTCCACACGCTTCTTATACTGCATGCAACTGGGTACACATGTAGACACACATCGCAGCCACATGCAGGAAGGAAACAACTTGCCTAGCCGCACCTGAGCTGCCAGTTTTTGGGTTGAGAGAAAAAAAACTTGTAGTGAGTACCAGGCTTTTAGCTAATCACCATTATGTGTTTTTAATGCAAAGAACAAGGATCAGATATGAAGTATCTTGTTGATAAACTTGTGTGTGAAGCTAATGCATGGGTAAGGCTCGGTTCACACTTGTGCGATGTGGGAACCCTGCAAATCCACTGTAGGTTCCCGGGTCGCACGTGACTCGCACAGCAGTTCACGCTGCCACATGCGAACTGCTAGGAGTGTCAATACATTGTTAATGACACCTCCAATTTAGCTTGCATATCGGTTTGAACATGAATCGGATGGCATGGGTGTTCACACCTATGCCATCCGATTCTAGTGCGGACGAAAAAAAGGGTCCTGTCCGAGTTTGGTCCGAATTCAATGCAATATCAGCCATACTATATGTATGGCAGAAATCACATCTCATGGACATTGCATGTGATTTGCACTGCAGAGCGACTAAAGGTACAAATACAAATTACTCCTAAAGAAG
Organism: Aquarana catesbeiana; assembly: GCF_042186555.1. Taxonomy (NCBI): domain Eukaryota; kingdom Metazoa; phylum Chordata; class Amphibia; order Anura; family Ranidae; genus Aquarana; species Aquarana catesbeiana. Next base: position 244,397,561 of record NC_133326.1, on the reverse strand, counting down.
CAGAACGTCCATGGACATATTGGGGGAGATTTATAAAGTGGAACATACAAAATGTAGTGCACTTGTGCATAATAAAAAAATCAGCTTCTAAGTTTTATTGTCAAAGTTTAATTGAACAAGCTGAAGTTAGAAGCTGGTTGGTTACTATGCACAGCTGCATCAGATTCTGTGTTCTCCAGTATTAGTAAATCTCCCCACATGCCTGTGTAAAAATATTTATTGACAAATTAAAATAGTGTAAAAGTTTAAAGCTCCTATTTCTTACTTATTCTGTTATTTGTCACTGTATCTACTACACTTTACGTCTGTTTGTTCCTTGCACAGCACAGCGATTTAAAATGTTTATATCCTATGCATCTTCCTGAAAGATATATGCTATCATTATATATATATATATATATATATATATATATATATATATATATATATATATATATATATATATATATATATATATGTATATATACAGTATATCTGTTTTGCATTGCTGAAATGTATAAAAATGTATTATCCCATTAAAAAGAACTTCTGAAGGACTCTTCTGTTTTACTGGCTTTAAGTGTCTTCTGATCATAATAAAATCATTTACCATATGGTTCAGATACTTGTGATTCCCTCTGAAAGTGAGGATTATGCACAAGATATGAAGTGTACAGTAACTGCAGCCAAACACACAGCTGGCTCTAATAATGCCAACAAATGGCTTCATCTATCTCAATGTCACGATGGAACTGGCAAGAGGAGATTCATCCCCCTGTGCAATTAAAATCTACATCGTCTGTGAGAAAGGTGATGGTTCTGCTGACATCAGAGCTGTGCCAGATCCTTTTCCTTCCCATAGTACAAGAAGAAACATGTTGCCCCTCTCACCCGCATGCACCAATGATCTGCTGTGTGGGTTCCTTTCTCTGCACATTAAATATAGTAAATCAGCACTTCTTCTCCTTATGTGGTCAGAGATCAGGATGAACAAAGTAACGATTAGCAAATGAAATATAAATTACTGCATACACAGTTAGAAAACAGATTGTAAAACTATATTTGTTAACACAAAGCAGAAAGAAATACTTAGTGTAGTGTTGTTCAGATAATATTGGTATAGTCTAAAGTAGTTTTTCTTCTTTTCAAACATTGATAAATTATTTGTTGTAGATTTTTCTGTAAGGGATATATAGAGATTAATAATGTTGCACCTTTAACACTTTAGGTACCAGAAGGGTCCCCAACACCTTCAAATCAAATGCATTGGGCACATCTCTGGCACATAAAGGGCTAATTTCCTTCTATTTTTATTCTCCCTGTAGTGCATTTTATATATTTTACCCTTGTTTACATTGTTTGGCTAAAATTAGTTTGAATAAAATCAGCATATTTTGTTTGGACCCATGAAGCTAAACTTCCAGGAGATGAATCTAGTTTTGTATATATTAATGAAATAGGCCATGATGAGTGAGAAATGGTAAAGAGGTAGTCATCCAACAGAAAAGCGTTCTTCAATTCGCTAAAAAGTAGATAGATGGAGATACTCAGATTAAGCAGGATTATGCAGATTAATATTCTTACTCATCCAGCAATTTAATGGTCTTAGGTATTATTGCAATCATAAATGAGCTTGGGCGTTTTCCCAATTCATCTTTAACCTGATTTCCACACGCCTGTTTTTTGTATTCTAATAAGCTACATGTGGGCAGTGTGCCTAAAGTGTTACTTGTAAGTTTCACTTACAGGTTTAATGTATGGTGGCTCGAAGGTTAATATGCTACAGTGTGTCGGCCGTTTGGCCTTTGGTGCTTCCCATAAGGGGAGTACAAATAGAATAAGGAGTTGTGGAGGAGTGGTTGCTGCTGGTCATGGGAGTTGGAAGAACCATACTACTGGAAATGTAGAGTTGCACCTGAGGGGGGTTACCCCTTGACGGGACCCAGAAATAGGACTATACAGTTGAAGCCATATATTTGCCAGCTGGAAATTACCACAAGCTAAAGGTATGAGCACAACTCATCACCATATAGCAAAGTATATATAAGTAGGTAAAGGAGCCATGTTTACTGACATGCCTGTGATGGTTTATCCTTCTAAGCAGCAGGGCACACTGTGTAATTGAACTGTCCTAAGGGCTGGGCCTGGACGACAGGTGCGTGATACTTTGCAAAGTATACAGCAGCTTCCCTCCATGTCTACAGACTGAAGAGAGTAAAGTGTAAGGTGTGATGTGTATAAAGGGCTGGTGGTGGAAAACCAGAGTTCAGTGCTATTTCCCTCAAAATGTCACTGGCAAGAGAAAAGACACCTTCTGGGGTGGGGCCCAGTGTGGAAGTATGGCCTCTAGCCATGAGTGAAGCTAACACTTGTAAGTATAACCAACCTGCTAACGCTTGGCAAAAGTGAATACATAAATTATCAGTATGCAGTTCCCAAGTGCTAACATGCAGGCCAGGACATTTCACAGCAAATCCATAACAACCATAAGCCGGCAACTCAGTAGCTTTTCATTATAAAATTTTATTGTTACACAACAGCTAACACGTTTCGGCCGAAGCCTTCCTCATAGTATAGAGGATAGACATTAAAATCAAGCCTACTGGTTCCCTGAGCTGCAGTGCAAAGAATATCCCAGTCAGCGGCAGGTCACTGTAGTACAAAAAGCGGAATTTTGGAGTTTGGGAGGACACCCAATCTCATCACTTTTAGCAAGTGGGTTGTTTGTACAAACAGAATAAAAAGCAAATACTATAGTTTATCTATATGTCTACATGTCTACAAACATATACCTGCTAACATATACATAGAAAAGAAAGAACCTGGAAGAAGGCAGGGCTGGTGACAATTGTCTAATGGCTATGGCTGGCCATACAAGTTTTAAAGATGGGCAAATGTCCTGTTCGTAATGATATGTGGCAAAAAATGTGTCAATTCCGCAACCTGCTGGGATCCTATGTCATTACTGACCCAACACTGTAATATGGGAGGGCCATCACCTGTTAGAAATTCTATATATTGGGTGAGAGAACCCAACAATTTTAACTGTTCTCCTTTTATTCCTTAGGATAGCCCAGATCTTATCCAGGTATACAGATAAATTATCAGTCTATATAACCACCCAAACAGCACACCTGGAACAGTCTTGGCTGAACTCTCTTATTGCATTTATAATGCTTCCGTAGGATATGTTTGTTAATACAGGTTTTATCTATGAGGGCTGTCCGTTACTGTCCAAGTAATCATTAATGGGCCTTAGACTCTGGTATTGACAAATAAGATTGTTCTGCCTAAGGTAAAAAGTGTGCAAATATTCACATGGAAAAACTCAACATGAAAACAGCACCAACTCCTGGGTTCTCTTGTTGCTATTTATACGGGTGTAAGGCTTACGGATGAGCAGGTCCCAGAATCCTATGCTTTTAAAGACTACATTTGCATATCAGAATTAATAAAATTTATAGGCAAATATGTCAACCTTGTATAAAAGGGCTTTATATTTTCATAATAATAAACCCAGCAATAGTAAAAATGTACTATTACACAAAATGTGTTTTGTTAGTGTGCTGCAATGCAAAAGTGCTCGATAAATTAAAAAAAACAGGCAAACAGCCTAACACAGTTGAAATTTATAAATGTCTTATACCAAAGGTTCTCTATGACCAATGTGATTTACACGCCTCTGCACAGCCATGTCGCCCCAGTACTTCTTAGTTCAACTCTACCGCTTACTAAATCCCACTGTTCTAAATGTACAAATGTCTTCACCTGTTGGAAGCAGAGGCGTGTTGAAGCTGAATTCCTAAATGAAGAAATACAGTAGGTGTGTTAATTGCCTATTGGAGTAGCAGATATGAATAAATCACAAGACTGGCTGGACAGAAATTGTCAACTATTAGCAGATATAATAAAAATGTATGTTTTTACACTGCCCTTTTAACTATTCCCTTTTGGTTTGCAAAAGTCTATGTAAACTGACACATCCTGAACATAAATTTGGTTTATGAGTAAAAGGTAAGGGGATTTTTTACTACTTTTGACATAATAGTCCTGGTTATTACCTAAAGGCATGGTAGAGTAAGTTGTAGGAATAGTAACAGACAGAGGAATTGGTTTTCTGGCTATTAACATAAAACAGAAAAACACATACATGATAAAGAGACTAGAACGCCAACAGACTTCACATTAAGGCACATTAAAATGTTTAGCTTTGTTTATGGATGCATGTCACAGACATTGTGATACTCATTGAATTAAATGAAGAAATATAATAGAAAAAATGAAGATATCAATGAGAATAGATCCTATTAAAAAAACAATTACTTTCTAATGTTTATGCACACGGTGCAAATTTCATGACAGCATGGTCTGGATGTGCCCAATGGAGGAATTTGCCAGCATGTGCTGGACAGCTCCTAGCAAGCTTTCACTGAGTATGGTATGTGCAGAGAGATCTTTGTTTAGCCAATGTTTAAAAATTAGAATACTGCTCTGAATATGTTATTGGCCCATCTGGTATTTGCCTCTTAAGTGCATTTTTATGCCTTCCCTTTTAGATGAACTAAAAAATAATGTAAAAGACTTTAAACCAAGATCAGTTGCCTAACAGGGATCAGGTGGTGCCCCAAGAGTGCCAGGAAGGCTGATTTTGTGAGTTTTTCATGGCAAAGGCCCATCCTTGATTGGAAGTGAAAGACGCGAAAGAGATAGAAAAGAGACTTATAAGATACTATGGGGTTGATTTACTAAAGATAATAAGCCTGTTCACTTTGCAAGGGGATTTTCCCAAGAGCTTAGGGAATGTGATACAATTTAACTTTGCAATGAATACCCAATTGAGTTAAAGGAAAATGAAAAAAAAAGGAATATTTTTGCTTCCACATGATTGGATTACAGAAGTTAGCAGAGCTTCACCTCATTCACTAAGCTTGAGGCTAATTCCTTTGCAAAGTGCAACTGCACTTACAAAGTGATCGGCCTATTTATATTTAGTGAATCAGCCCCTATAAGTTATCTCATATTTTTCATCAAGCTTATGTTTACCAGTGAAGTATTCAAACCTAATCCAGTGCACCAAATGGATTACAGGGGATACAGGCATGATGTACGTCTGCACAGCATTCTCTATCTCCTAGCATGGAGCTTAGGGATATGAGGAGGTACGAGGAGGATTTGGATTTTGTGGGAATTTCAGAGACCTGGTTCAACAGCTCTCATGATTGGCTGGCAAACATTCAAGGGTATACCCTATACCGCAAGGATAGAGAGGGTAAAAAAGGGGGAGGGGTATGCCTATATATCAAGAATAATGTACAAGTGAATGTGAGAGATGACATCACTGAGGGAGCTAGAGAGGAGGTGGAATCCTTATGGGTAGAGCTCCAAAGGGATGAAGCTAAGGGGAAAATAATACTGGGAGTATGCTATAGGCCCCCTAACCTGAGGAAGGAAGTGGAGACGGATCTCCTACCACAAATTGGAGTAGCAGCAAGGATGGGAAGTGTTATCATAATGGGGGATTTTAATTATCCAGACCTAGACTAGGCGGAGGGAACCGCGCATTCATTTAAGGCTCGCCAGTTCCTTAATGTCTTGCAGGACAATTTTATGGGTCAAATGGTAGACGCACCAACTAGAAATAAAACATTACTGGATCTACTGATTACCAACAATACAGACCTGATCACGGATGTGGAAATGCGGGGCAATTTAGGTAACAGCGATCACAGGTCAATTAGTTTCAGTATAAATCACACAAATAGGAAACATACAGGGAATACAAAGACACTGAATTTCAAAAGAGCCAACTTCCCTAAACTACAAACCTTGCTAAAAGGCATAAACTGGGATAAAATATTAGGAACAAAGAATACGGAGGAGAGATGGGTTTGCTTTAAGAGCATATTAAATAAGGGCATTAGCCAATGTATCCCACTGGGTAATAAATTTAAAAGAGCGAACAAAAGTCCTGGATGGCTTAACTCCAATGTAAAAATGCATATAAAAGCAAAGGAGAAGGCCTTCAAAAAATACAAGGTTGAGGGATCATCCTCAGCATTCAGAATTTATAAAGAATGCAACAGGAAATGTAAGGGTGCAATTAGGACAGCTAAGATAGAACATGAAAGACACATAGCGGAGGAGAGCAAAAAAAATCCCAAGAAATTCTTTAAGTATGTAAACAGTAAAAAAGGGAGGACAGACCACATTGGCCCCATAAAGAATGAGGAAGGACATCTGGTTACAAAGGATGGGGAGATGGCGAAGGTATTGAATTTATTCTTCTCCTCGGTCTTCACGTGTGAATCGGGGGGGCTTCAGTAACCATAACTGCAGTGTTTATCCTCATGACACAACACAGGAAGCACCTCCATGGTTAACAGAGGACGGAATTAAAATTAGACTTGAGAAACTTAACATTAATAAATCACCGGGACCAGATGGCTTGCATCCGAGGGTACTTAGGGAACTCAGTCAAGTGATTGCCAGACTGTTGTTCCTAATTTTTACAGATAGTCTACTGACTGGAATGGTACCAGCTGATTGGAGAAAAGCCAATGTAGCACCTATATTTAAAAAGGGCCCAAAATATATCCCTGAGAATTACAGACCAGTTAGCCTAACATCAAAAGTATGTAAACTCTTGGAGGGGATGATAAGTGACTATATACAGGATTTTAGTAATACGAACGGTATCATTAGCAGTAATCAGCATGGATTCATGAAGAATTGTTCTTGCCAAACCAATCTATTAACCTTCTATGAGGAGGTGAGTTGCCATCTAGATAAAGGAAGGCCCGTAGACGTGGTGTATCTGGATTTTGCAAAAGCATTTGACACAGTTCCCCATAAACGTTTACTGTACAAAATAAGGTCAGTTGGCATGGACCATAGGGTGAGTACATGGATTGAAAACTGGCTACAAGGGAGAGTTCAGAGGGTGGTGATAAATGGGGAGTACTCGGAATGGTCAAGGGTGGGTAGTGGGGTTCCCCAGGGTTCTGTGCTGGGACCAATCCTATTTAATTTGTTCTTAAACGATCTGGAGGATGGGATAAACAGTTCAATCTCTGTATTTGCAGACGATACTAAGCTAAGCAGGGCAATAACTTCTCCGCAGGACGTGGAAACCTTGCAAAAAGACCTGAACAAATTAATGGGGTGGGCGACTACATGGCAAATGAGGTTCAATGTAGAAAAATGTAAAATAATGCATTTGGGTGGCAAAAATATGAATGCAATCTATACACTGGGGGGAGAACCTCTGGGGGAATCTAGGATGGAAAAGGACCTGGGGGTCCTAGTAGATGATAGGCTCAGCAATGGCAGGCAATGCCAAGCTGCTACTAACAAAGCAAACAGAATATTGGCATGCATTAAAAGGGGGATCAACTCCAGAGATAAAACGATAATTCTCCCACTCTACAAGACTCTGGTCAGGCCGCACCTAGAGTATGCGGTCCAGTTCTGGGCACCAGTCCTCAGGAAGGATGTACTGGAAATGGAGCGAGTACAAAGAAGGGCAACAAAGCTAATAAAGGGTCTGGAGGATCTTAGTTATGAGGAAAGGTTGCGAGCACTGAACTTATTCTCTCTGGAGAAGAGACGCTTAAGAGGGGATATGATTTAAATTTACAAATACCAGACTGGTGACCCCACAATAGGGATAAAACTTTTTCGCAGAAGAGAGTTTAACAAGACTCGTGGCCACTCATTAAAATTAGAAGAAAAGAGGTTTAACCTTAAACTACGTAGAGGGTTCTTTACTGTAAAAGCGGCAAGGATGTGGAATTCCCTTCCACAGGCGGTGGTCTCAGCGGGGAGCATTGATAGCTTCAAGAAACTATTAGATAAGCACCTGAATGACCACAACATACAGGGATATACAATGCAATACTGACACATAATCACACACATACAAACTTCAAGTGTTCCAATCCAAAAACCAGTCATGGTCTTCACTTTCACCGATCAGTAAAAGTAGAGGCAAATGCACTCACTAATTGCATTTGCCTCTACTTTTACTGATCGGCAAACAAAAGCTCTCATCAGAATCCTATAGACTGGCTTCACCTTCAATACACCTCCATTAGCTCCACACAGTAAAAGATGTACTATGGCTCAGGAAAATGAGTGGCCGGCATAGTGTAATCCTATTTTAACTGTTTTATTTGAAAATCATTCCCAGTTAAAAATACACTCACAAGTAAATTAAAACCAATGTTCATAAAAAAAAAAAACACTCACATAAACTGCAAGTAAACAGGCAGATTGAGTATATGTGCAGTAGGGTGCAGCAACCAGCTGGCCAGCCGCTCAAATCCTCGGACTCGCTATGTGAGTTGTTTTTTTAGTGTCTTCAATAAAATTATCCAGTGCCCGACCAACGCCGAAGAACACGGTACTGTGGACAGCCTCCCCTCTTGCGCCTTGGTTCACCTTTCGTATCCTGCACTGGGAGCAGCTGACATGACGTCTTTGGGCTACCAACATACTTTTATGTGCCTGATTTTAACTGAATCATTGTTAGTAGCCATTTGGCTGTTTGTTTTTATTATCTTCATTAAATTATGTTTTGATACTGCACCTTGTCTCCTTTTCTAAGTTAACACACCAGGAGGTCTCCAGTGCTCTTTTTATGTATCCATCTGAGGGATTTGTGAAGGGAGAGCAGAGGAAGTGGTGGTGAATATAACTTAAGTACCTGAAATGAGCCTAATTTGTTCCTAGATAGGCTTATGGGTCTGGTAAGTGCAACCCTTGATTATGGTGGACGGAACACTTTTTGATGTAAGTAAAGCCCCGTACACATGGTTAGAAAGTCGGGAGACATTTGCCAGTTCCAAACAAAAATGGCCAACATTCTGCTGTGTGTATGTCGGTGTGTCTGACAGAAGATGGCCATTTTTCTGGCTTCTGCTGGACGTGCATGCTGGAAAAGCCTCTCAGCCAATTGCAGAAAGCGCTGATCAGACTGTTTTGGCGGGGGGGGGGGGGGGGCACAAAAGCTCAGTAAGGGAAATAGCTGGATTAACTTTGCATGGTTAATACAGTGTCTCCAACCGGAGCTGACAGTTTTTTTTAGTGCAACTGTTAACTGTTAAAAAACTGTTTATACTTCACTGGACTTGCTTTGGACATTTGTTGAATGTTTTGATTCATTTTTTCATGGTGGATTCTTTTGTCCTTTTGATATGCACATTCATTTGAAGAGTGGATTATGTTAGCACTGATTTATTTATTAATTATTTATTTTCAGCATTTTGTAAATTTTTATAGAAATTTTTAATTATAATGTTTTTTTTTTATAATTAAGGCATTTCAGACAATTAATTCTCACAGGGTGCACCTGCCTACACACCAAGAAACCTAGGGACGGCGCCTAAAAATGTTTAGGACGTTTTTTAAAGTAGGTATGTTTGATGTGTGTTTTTTTAACTTATAGGTAGGGGTAAACTGAGAGATACCGCTCTACCTCAATCTACCATTAAACTCAATCGCCTCATAGTGGCTCTGTCTGTACTGCAGTAAACAACTAAAGGAAGTACAAAAATGAAGCATAGGGGTTCTAGTAAAATGATAGAAATCACCCTACTCTATGCTCCTAAATTCAATCTATTACTTCCATTCTTCCTGGACTTAAAAAGCGTCCTGACAGAAATAAAATACTGACTCCTGACCACTGATAACTAACAGATATGAGAGCAACTTGGTAATAAAACCCCTCCTCACCAACCAAAATACCATATCTAAATGTGATAGTGCATCCAAACTCACTAAGAAAAGCAAATTACCCTACATGTTTCACTCTGAGAAAGAGCTTTGTCAGGGGTGTATTGTATATCAGACAATTTAAATACAAGTAGGGCTTTCTGAAGTCATATTTTTTTAAGTTTATTTGATAAGTAACCAAAATCAGACAAGGACCATTTACATTCGTTATGTGTTTCCAGATTGTTGATATAAGTAAAACTTGTTCACTGTGTGATTTTTGCAGTCGGGCACAGTCTTAGGTAGCTGCACTGTTATCTCTATAAACACTTACTAGTTACCTCTCACAAAACTCCCCATACTACTGCAGGGTTTTGGACACTCTCACAATGTAATGAATTGACTCCTAATATGCTCCCTGTGACAGAACACAAACTGAGTACTCCTGAATTCAGATTCAGGATACTTTTAAAATCCCAAAGGGAAATGCTCTATCATAGTGGTTGTAACTAGAGTGAGGAATGCCTTGCTAAAATACAATTTTTTTTTCCGGCATTCGGTTTGCCAATACAGTTGCAAATGAGCTGCTTCTTCTTTTACTGTCCCATCACATAATTGGAATAAGGATCAGAACTGTATGTGTTACTATATTGCCAAAGGCAAAAATCAGGTCTCCAGCCATGTCAGACAGGGCTGTGCTGTGTAACTACCAAAAATAAATGAACGAAAATACAAATCCTTTGTCAGATAAAAATCTCCCTTATTGGTATGTCATATCTGTATATTTAGTAGCTTACCTTCACATTAAAGATGAGCCATGTAAGTTGGCCCCAGGAACAATATATTGTCAAGTAGATAATGTTTCTTTCACTAAACACATAGGAAAAAAACTATAACATATTATTTGTTTATCATATAAGGAAGTAAAAATACTTAGGCCCCTTTCACAAGGGCAGACTGACTGGGTCCACCTGTCAGTTTTTTTGGGGCAGACTCAATCAGACCATCCATTTCCCTCTATGGAGCTGTGGATGTCAATAGACATGTGTTTGTTGACACCCACCGACATTTGATCCTATCCGCTAAAAACAGACGGATCCCGTTCCACATCCATAGGTGGATCGGACCGGATGACAGTCAGATGGAAACAGACAGGTGGTCTGTTTCCTTCTGACTGTCCATAGGGGAAAGCAGGCTGTGTCCTCTCTGCATAAGCGGAGCGGACACAGACCTGTTAGCCACCTGCTCAGCGGGGATCAGTGGACAGAATCCCCGCCGAGCAGATGGATCTGTTGATGGAGTCTGCCTATCTAAAAAGGACTTTAAAGTGCCACTAAACGATATCCCTGTTCCCCACAATAATCCATAAACACACAGTATGTAATGGCCCTATAATCTATTTGTTATAAAATAATCTCTTATTGTGTTTCTACCTTTTTGTAATAGTCTCTGTGAGCTCCTGAATAGGGATGAGCTTCGTGTTCGAGTCGAACCCATGTTCGACTCGAACATCGGCTGTTCGATCGTTCGCCGAATTGCGAACGTTATGGGCCGTTCGCGCTAAATTCGTGTGGCGCGTCACGGCCCATAATTCACTGCGGCATCGCAGTGCATTGCTGGCTGATGATTGGCCAAGCATGCACTATGACCCGCATGCTTGGCCAATCACAGCGCTGTCAGTAGAGAGAGCTGTAATTGGCCAAAGCCAGGGTGGCTTTGGCCAATTACGGCTCAGGGCATTTAGTACACACCCCACACTATATAAGGCCGCCTGCACGGCGGCCCTGTGTAGTGTGTGTTCCGGTGTGCTGAGAGATAGAGAGAGAGAGAGACAGTGTCATTTGATTTGAGTTAGATAGATTAGGCAGAACAGTCAGTCAGTTAGCTGCACTTACAGTGTATTGTGTATATATATGCATCCCAGGTGTTGCATATATATATATACACTGTATTCAGTTTAGCTAGATCCGTTCCTGTTATCTTCTATCTAGACTATTTACATTTAATGCAGTGCGTCCTGCTCACAGTGTTCAGCTAGATCCGTTCCTGTTAAATTCCTACTGACCGGCAGGCTTGTCTGGTTACAGTATATAAAGCTACCTGAAGAAAATTACAGGTGTTCTATTTGATCCTATTAGTACCACGGTCAGGCAGCTAGACTATTTACATTTAGTACAGTGTGTCCTGCTCACAGTGTTCAGCTAGATCCGTTCCTGTTATCTTCCTACTGACAGGCAGGCTTGTCTGGTTACAGTATATAAAGCTACCTGAAGAAAATTACAGGTGTTCTATTTGATCCTATTAGTACCACGGTCAGGCAGCTAGACTATTTACATTTAGTACAGTGTGTCCTGCTCACAGTGTTCAGCTAGATCCGTTCCTGTTATCTTCCTACTGACAGGCAGGCTTGTCTGGTTACAGTATATAAAGCTACCTGAAGAAAATTACAGGTGTTCTATTTGATCCTATTAGTACCACGGTCAGGCAGCTAGACTATTTACATTTAGTACAGTGCGTCCTGCTCACAGTGTACAGCTAGATCCGTTCCTGTTATCTTCCTACTGACAGGCAGGCTTGTCTGGTTACAGTATATAAAGCTACCTGAAGAAAATTACAGGTGTTCTATTTGATCCTATTAGTACCACGGTCAGGCAGCTAGACTATTTACATTTAGTACAGTGCGTCCTGCTCACAGTGTACAGCTAGATCCGTTCCTGTTATCTTCCTACTGACAGGCAGGCTTGTCTGGTTACAGTATATAAAGCTACCTGAAGAAAATTACAGGTGTTCTATTTGATCCTATTAGTACCACGGTCAGGCAGCTAGACTATTTACATTTAGTACAGTGCGTCCTGCTCACAGTGTTCAGCTAGATCCGTTCCTGTTATCTTCCTACTGACAGGCAGGCTTGTCTGGTTACAGTATATAAAGCTACTTGAAGAAAATTACAGGTGTTCTATCCCAGCTTAGTGCAGCTACAGGCCATTAGTATGTCTGGAAGGCCAAGAAGGAGAGGCAGACAGTCACAAGCCAATAAGAGAGGGCAAGCAGGCTCTGTGTCTAGTGCTGGTCGTGGAGACGGTGCATCCTCATCAGCACGTGGCCATGGGACACGCTTGGCCTTTTTTTCGGCAGCTGGCCATGTTGAGCCGCAACATGCGGAAGACTTGGTCGAGTGGATGACCAAGCCGTCCTCATCCTCCTCATCCTCTCTCACCCATGCCCAGGGTGCTTTGTCTGGCAAAGCAGCGGCCTCTTCCCTCAGCTCAATGTCATCAGTGACTCCTTCCCTAGCTCCACCATGTCCTCATGAGGATTCCCTCGAACTGTTTGACCACAGTGTTGGGTACATGCTCCAGGAGGATGCCCAGCGTTTGGAAGGCTCTGATGACGATACTGAGCTCGATGAAGGCAGTAACATGAGCGCGGACAGAGGGGGTGCCCAAGAAGGACAGCAATCTGGCAGTCATGCTCCCCCTGCTGCAGCATACTGCCAGGTTTGCTCCAGTGATGAGGAGGGAGGGGATGATGAGGTCACTGACTCAACGTGGGTGCCTGATAGGAGAGAGGAGGAGGAGGAGGAGGAGGAGGAGGAGGAGGAGGAGGAGGAGGAGGCGGCAGCACATCACCAACGAGGCAGGATGCCCTCCAGGGGCCAGCCTAAGGGCAGCACATTGACTGCATCACACCCCAAAGCTCCACATGTGCAGGGCGCTGCAGTCTCTGCGCGTTATTCAAAAAGTTCTTTGGTGTGGGCCTTTTTTGAGACGAGTGCATCAGATCGCACCGCTGCTATTTGCAACATATGTCTCAAGCGTATCTCGCGTGGCCAAAATATCTCCCGCTTGGGTACCACATGCTTGACCAGACATATGTTGACCTGCCATGCAGTTCGTTGGCAAGCGTATCTAAAAGACCCACACCAAAGAACAAAGAGGATCTCTCCTTGCTCCTCATCAGCTGAGATTTCCAACCCCACTAGACCTTCAGTCCTCTCTGAGACCTGCAGTGAGAGGAATGAAGGTGTAGAATTAGGTGTGTCACAGCCAAGTACTTGTGGGCAATCTGCTTTTGGTACACCGACGTCAGATTGTACCAGGCAAATTTCCCTGCCCCAGCTGCTGCACCGCCGAAAGAAGTTTGCTCCCAGCCATCCACATGCCCAGCGGTTGAATGCTAGCTTGGCAAAATTGCTAGCACTTCAACTGCTGCCTTTTCAGTTGGTAGACTCTGCCCCCTTCCGTGAGTTTGTGGAATGTGCGGTTCCTCAGTGGCAGGTACCCAAACGCCACTTTTTCTCACGGAAGGCGATTCCGGCTCTCTACCGGCATGTGGAAGGCAATGTCCATGCCTCGCTGGACAGGGCGGTCAGCGGTAAGGTGCATATTACCGCTGACTCATGGTCCAGCAGGCATGGACAGGGACGTTACCTAAGTTTCACGGCGCATTGGGTGACTCTGCTGGCAGCTGGGAAGGATGCAGGACAAGGTGCAGTAGTGTTGGAGGTTGTTCCGCCACCACGCCTCCAAAATGCTGATTGTGACACACCTCTCTCCTCCACCCCCTCCTCTTCTTCTTCCTCCATGGCCTCTTCCTCGGAACCAGCGGTGCTCCGTAGGCGTTCAAGGGGCTACGCAAGTACGCAGGCCAAAAGATGCCATGCGGTGCTTGAGCTGGTGTGCTTGGGGGACAGGAGCCACACTGGGGCAGAGGTTCTGTCAGCTCTGCAGGGGCAGGTTCAGAGGTGGTTGACGCCACGCCAACTTAAGGCAGGAATGGTGGTTTGCGACAATGGCACCAACCTCCTCTCTGCCCTCCGACAGGGACAAATGACCCATGTGCCCTGTTTGGCTCACGTCCTTAACTTGGTGGTGCAGCGGTTCTTGGGCAGGTACCCGGGCTTACAGGATGTCCTGAGGCAGGCCAGGAAAGTCTGTGTGCATTTCCGCCGGTCATATAATGCCAGTGCTCGGCTGACGGACCTCCAAAAGGAGTTTAACCTGCCCAAGAACCGCCTAATCTGTGACATGCCCACCAGGTGGAACTCAACGTTGGCCATGCTGCAGCGGCTGCACACGCAGCAGAGGGCCATCAATGAGTACCTGTGCGACTATGGCACCAGGACAGGGTCAGGGGAGCTTGGTTTTTTTTCCCCACGCCAGTGGGCCATGATCAGGGATGCATGCACTGTCCTGTCACCATTCGAGGAGGCCACGAGGATGGTGAGCAGTGACAGTGCATGCATCAGTGACACTGTCCCCCTTGTCCACCTGTTGGAGCACACGCTGCGTGGAATAATGGACAGGGCACTTGAGGCAGAACAGAGGCAGGAAGAGGAGGACTTCCTTAGCTCTCAAGGCCCCCTTTATCCAGACAGTGTTCCTGCGTGCCCGCCGATCACACAGGAAGAGGACGAGGAGGAAGAGGAGGAGGAGGAAGATTGTGTCAGTATGGAGGTGGAGCCTGGCACTCAGCATCAGCAGCAGTCTTTAAGGGATCAGTCCCAAGAAACACATGGACTTGTACGTGGCTGGGAGGAGGTGGCTGCGGACCATGTCGTTCTTAGTGACCCAGAGGACTCCGGACCGAATGCCTCAGCAAACCTACGCTGCATGGCCTCCCTGATCCTGCAAAGCCTGCGTAAGGATCCTCGTATTCGTGGTATCAAGGAGAAGGACCAATACTGGCTGGCAACCCTCCTTGATCCACGTTACAAGGGTAAGGTTGCGGACCTTATCTTGCCATCGCAGAGGGAGCAGAGGATGAAACATCTTCGGGAGGCCTTGCAGAAAGGTCTGTGCAACGCGTTCCCAGAGACTGGGAGGTTACAAACTCCTGTTTCTGGACAACGTGTTGCTGAGGCTTCGGTCAGTCAAAGAAGGAGCGGTGGAGAAGGTGGCCGTCTGACCGATGCGTTCAGACAATTTTTTGGTCCGCAGCCCCAAGGTATGATCGGTTCCAGCAACCATCGCCAGCGTCTGTTTTACATGGTGCAGGAATACCTAGGGGCAAGATCAGACTTGGACACCTTTCCCACCGAAAATCCTCTGGGTTACTGGGTCTTGAGGATGGATCACTGGCCAGAGCTTGCACAGTATGCAATTGAGCTACTGGCCTGTCCTGCATCCAGCGTTCTTTCGGAACGCACATTCAGTGCTGCTGGAGGCGTGGTAACCGATCACAGGGTGCGTCTGTCCACCGACTCGGTCGATCGGCTGACCTTCATAAAAATGAATGAGTCTTGGATCACCACCAGCTACCAAGCACCTGATGCTGATGTAACCGAATAATTTTTTTTGAAATCTCAGATCCCTTCAAAGACTGCCTATGCTGATGCTGAGTGACTATCCCTGAGTAATTATCCTCTTCCTCCTCAATCATCACGCTGATAGCTTGTAAGAACATTTTTGGTTCTGGGCGCCACCACCAGTGCCTAAGGCACAATTTTTCAGCCCCTGTTTAACAGGGGCGTGTAATTACAATTTTTGATGTAATACTTTGCAGCAGGGCTCGTTCCTGCATTCCAACTAGAGTGTCTGTGAGGGGTTGCAGTGTTGTGGCACCAGCACCAGTGCCTAGGGCCCAATTTTTCTGCCCCTGTCTAACAGGGGCGTGTAATTACAATTTTTGATGCAATACTTTGCAGCAGGGCTCGTTCCTGCGTTCCAACTAGAGTGTCTGTGAGGGGTTGCAGTGTTGTGGCACCAGCACCAGTGCCTAAGGCCCAATTTTTCTGCCCCTGTCTAACAGGGGCGTGTAATTACAATTTTTGATGCAATACTTTGCAGTAGGGCTCGTTCCTGCGTTCCAACTAGAGTGTCTGTGAGGGGTTGCAGTGTTGTGGCACCAGCACCAGTGCCTAAGGCCCAATTTTTCTGCCCCTGTCTAACAGGGGCGTGTAATTACAATTTTTGAAGCAATCATTTGCAGCAGGGCTCGTTCCTGCGTTCCAACTAGAGTGTCTGTGAGGGGTTGCAGTGTTGTGGCACCAGCACCAGTGCCTAAGGCCCAATTTTTCTGCCCCTGTCTAACAGGGGCGTGTAATTACAATTTTTGAAGCAATAATTTGCAGCAGGGCTCGTTCCTGCGTTCCAACTAGAGTGTCTGTGAGGGGTTGCAGTGTTGTGGCACCAGCACCAGTGCCTAAGGCCTAATTTTTCAGCTGCTGTTCAACAGGGGCATGTAATTACAATTCTTGATCTAATATTTCACAGCAGGGCCCTGTGAGGGCTTACAGTGTTGTGGCCACAGCAACACCTAAGGCCCAAATTTCTGCTGAGTATATAGGGCAGGACCCTACTTTCAAACATCTAACTTACAAACGACTCCTACTTGCAAACGGAAGGAGACAACAGGAAGTGAGATGAAATCTACCCCTAGGAAGGGAAATTCTCTCCTGTAAGAGTTAATATGGGAAAACAAGTTCTCCTTTCCACTGATGCTTTCCAATCCTTGTTCCACAAAAAAACCCAAATTTTCAAAAAACATTTTTCATTGGGACAAAAAAGTGAGGTGAAATCTTCTGAAGAGGAGGAAAGACAGCAAAACAAATGTCACAGGGGTGATAACCCTTCCCTATGTTTTCCAAAAAGCTTAGAAAAGATTTTTTGGCTGGAGCTAAACACGTTAAAAATGTTCAAAATTACAAACAGATTCTACTTAACAACAAACCTACAGTCCCTGTCTTGTTTGCACCGCCTGTATACTGCTGTTCAGAGTATATAGGGCCTGGTGGCCCCACACCTTTCCTTATTTTAATTTGGGTGCGGGGTTCCCCTTAATATCCATACAAGACCCAAAGGGACTGGTAATGGACTGGGGGGTACCCATGCCGTTTGTCTCACTGATTTTCATCCATATTGCCATGACCCGACATGACATTAAACCCGCAAGCAGTTTTAAATGAGATTTTTTCCTTTAAAAATGACATTTGGTGCAGGGACTGTTCTAAACATGGGAAACACGCGTCACTTTACAGGCATACTATAGACACCCCCCAGGTACGATATTTAAAGGAATATTTAACTTTTTTTTTTTTACTTTAAGCATCATTAAAATCACTGCTCCCGAAAAAACGGCCGTTTTTAAAAGTTTTTTTTGCATTGATACATGTCCCCTGGGGTAGGACCCGGGTCCCCAAACCCTTTTTAGGACAATACCATGCAAATTAGCCTTTAAAATGAGCACTTTTGATTTCGAACGTTCGAGTCCCATAGACGTCAATGGGGTTCTAACGTTCGTGCGAACTTTCGGTCCGTTCGCGGGTTCTGGTGCGAACCGAACCGGGGGGTGTTCGGCTCATCCCTACTCCTGAACCTTTCCTAACCCCCCTCCACTTTGTTTGGAATAAGCAGCACACATTTGTTGTGGTCATTTGCACTGCTCTGTGTATACTACACATGCCATAATTTATAGTCCATCTTGGGAGTGAACAAGAGAGAGTGGCTATGCTTATGTTCCTACATACATCCACATTTTGTTCCTACAGAAGGTTGAATGAAAAAAATTACTTGCTTCTCCCATCCACATATTCAAAATACTTTATTAATTCCAAAGGGAAATTCAATGTGGATGGTGGAAACCCACTGCTGTGCCATTTTGTTCTGACACCAGGGAGACTTCCGAATATACTGATCAGCACTGGCAATGTTGACTGAGTGGCACAAATCTGACAAGGCAGTTGTACAAAAACGATCAGTAGATTCGCCTTCTGTACAACCACCCTGTCTTTACAGGGATCAAAATTTGTCAAGTCTCTGCGGAACTGGCCGAATTTCGATCTACGTATGGCAAGCTTAACAGGTAGTCAAATCACAGCAGCAAAAAAAGGAATTTAGATATATGAAGGAGGTTGAGAGCGATAGAAAGGGCCCTTTTGACTTTGGAGTCCCAGTCTTCATGCAACAGAGTTCTGAAAGTTAAAAGTTATCCCGTTACATTTTTTATATTATAAATAAGTTAAATACTCAGCAAAACAAGTGAAACCCATATAAGTGCCATTACAGCTTTGTAGGCATTCTACCAGCATCTCTAAGGGATATGACATTATCAAGGAAATAAAAGATGATATACCGATACGTAAAGCACTAATCTGAAATAAACAGGCAAAATAAATGGTGCATAAGAGAGAGCATTAGAAAATACATTTTGCAACAGCTTAAAGCATTTTGGCCTATAGAACCTGGAGGCCTTGATTACCACACTGCGGCTCAGTTCTGTTACTGTCTTTGCTTAGCATGCTCTGGGGATTTATGTATGTAGACAAGTTCTGAGTCATAGCTATGTATACCTTCTCAAAACCATGTTGCATGTTCGAAGTACATAGGGTAAGGAGAATGTATCCACAATATGGTAAACAGAGACTCATAAAGCTGCTAGTGCTAAATGGGCAGTTCTATTGTAACAGGTATTTTCTAATGCTTACTATTTATTTTGCTTGAAAAGTTACAAAATGCAAATTATAGATGTGTATAGGGTGTACTGGTTCTTTAAAACAAACACAATGCAATGGAACTGTTTCCAAGACTTAGATTTCTTGGGCTGACTATTCTTTCATGTGTGACATATTCATCAAACAATGAACTGTTGTGGGCACATTGTTGAATGATCTTCAGCAGTAATGTTGGAAGGCATCTTATCTCATGTGAGAGAAAGAAAACCTTTTATGAATTTACCCCAAGGTCTGATATGTGTGGTTGAAAAATAATGCCGGTACCACGCTGAGTGAAAAATTAAATGTCCATTATTCTATTTGTCGAGTTCCCCTTTGGTCATTCGCCTTCATCTTTATATAGTACACATCTTCTATATAGTATTTATCATCTTGCCATGCCCAAAACAAGCCAGAAATAAAGACTATACATATATGCAAATGTTTTATTATTTAATGGAAAGATTCCAAGAACTTAAATTGTCCGTGTGAAATTTTAATTATATTTTAACAGCTGTTTCATTTAATTGAAGGATTTGGAAAAAAAGGTGATTTTTTTCATCCATGTAATTAAAGAGTTAAGCTTAATTTGTTGTTGTCAAAACATGACTAAATACCAATCCCTTCTACTTAGATATAAAGGTAAACAAACTAATTAATGAAAGGAATACATTTTGGGAATAATGTTCTTCAAACAGATACTTGAAGGAAAACAGGTGCTCGTTCCTTGTTCATCAGTTCATCAGTTCATCATCTCTTTAGATGAAAAGTATGTATACAGTGTGAGAATCATCAGAATGAAGAAAGAGGCTCAAAGAAAAAAACTGGTAAGGATGCATAATAATGTGGGAATCATTCAAACACACATGTTATCAGAAAAATATATAAGCTGTCATTGCTGACCTTTGAAAATGCTAGTTGCCTGGTGGTCTCTGACTTTAAAACTTTCTGAGTTTCTTACTCAGAGCAAGAATACATCAGGTAAGGTAAGAATTGTTGATTTGCCTACTTGTCAGTGGTAGGCAACAATAGACCTTAGCTTTTAGAAAAAAAAAATGTCAGTCTATCGGGAAGGGGCAGACTAGACAGGCTGTGCAGATCAGATAGCTGTGACATGAAGGAGGAAGAAACATAAAGCTTACAGCAGCCTCTGTGCACAAGCACACATAGATACGATATCAAAATAAATGGCATTAAGTATCTTAAGACCAGCTCATAGCCATTAGACACAGTTATCATATCCACATTTTATTGGTTTTAACTCTTTTGCTGCAACTTATGTAAGGTTTACATAGATGGACTGTAGGCTTACTGCGGATGAGTGCAGGTGTACCAAGATGGCCATGACGGAACGTCACTTCCGTTGCATTTTCTGATGGGTAGCGGCTTTCTGACAGGACACAGGCAATAATTTAAGACTGTCTTTCACATTTAACTCTAAACTGAAGGAGGATTACATTTTAGAGACGGCTCTACCACAGATAGATGGCAAAGAGTCCACTCTTCTGGACAACCCTCTATCGGTAGGGGAGTTCCTAAACGTCATCAAAGGGCTGAAATCTGGAAAGCGCCCATGCCCGGACGGGTTTTCCCCTAGGTTCTACAAGTAATTTACCCAGTCCCTCGCCCCGTTTCTCTCAGCGGCTGTCATGGTTATGCAGTAATCTTCTCTGTCAGCTTACCTTCTCTTTATGTGTTCAGACTAAGAGGCCAGCCACTCACACCTGGCTGGTTTTATAACTTCTCCTCTAACCATGGCCCCATCCCAGGCCCTATCAGGGAACCCTATATTAACCTGTGCACTGAAAGCCAGTGGTGCTGATGAGCCATTGTGTATCCTTTGTGTGTTTGACTTCCTGGTTCCTGTTTGCCATATGCTCTTCGTTTGTCTCTGTTACTGACCTTGGCGTGTTCCTGACTATTCCTGCTGCTCGTGAACCTGACCGACTATCCCTGTTTGCCTGTGACCGTGAACCTTTGGCGTGAACTCTGTTGTCCTTGTCTGCTTGTGGCCCCGACCTTGGCTTGTCCCTTACTATCCCTATCTGTTGCCTACTGTGGGCGTGAGCTGGGGTAACCTGGGGGTCGCAACCTGGAGCCAGTTGCAGCCCAGTCCATCCCCACTAGAGGCTCTGGTGAACACCTGCTGGCCCTAGGGAATCTTACTCCCTAACCCCGGTGGGATCCGTGTTGGTGTTCCAGCGGCCCTGCCTTACTTACCACCCTGACTCCCATCCGCAGCAGTCAGCCGTAGGGTCCACTGCCTTGAGGTGCACTACTGATCCCAGCAGTGTGCATCTGTCACCTAGCCTCAAGGTGACCTGACAGCGGCATTCAACTAAATAGACGATTCCCATCTACCATCTAAAGACCTTTTATCTGCTAACATCTCTGTCATCCCCAAACCAGGCAAGGATCCCTCTCAGTGTAATATTTATTGGCTGATTTCGCCCCTCAACCTAGATGTTAAACTTTTCGCAAAAGTTCTAGCGAACTGATTATCACCCCTTTTGCCCTCAGTCATTCATAAGGACCAGGTGGGATTTGTCCCTGGTCGAGAGGCCAGGGACAACACCACTAAAACCATTCACCTCATTTCTTACTTTCAGCGACACAACTTAAAGGCATGCTTTCTATCTTTTGACACGGAGAAGGTGTTTGACCGGGTCAATTGGCAGTTCTTGCACCTCTCCATGGAACAGATAGGCCTTGGTACCACCTTTGTATCCAAGGTTATGTCACTATACTCTCGGCCCTCTGCGTCTGTTATGGTTAATGGTTCTTTGTCCACACCGTTTCATATCTCTAATGGTACCCGCCAGAGATGCCCCCTATCTCCCCAAATTTTTGTTCTGGTAATAGAACACCTCGCTAGGGCCATTAGGCAAAATAATTCCGTAGTGGAGATCCAGACACCTTCCTCCAACCACAAACTTTCGCTTTATGTGGCTGATCTCCTGGTCCACATCCAGCAACCCCACACGTCCCTACCCTCATTGATGCATGAATTCCACAGGTTCAGGGAATTTAGTAACTTCAAACTAAACATGTCTACGACGGAAGCCCTTAATATCTCTTTACCGTCCACTACACTTGCTCGAGTACGGACTAACTTTTCATTCCAATGGGGTTCCAGAGGCATCTCTTATTTAGGGGTAACGATTCCCTCCAACTTATCAGACCTATATACCCTTAATTATCTCCCCTTACTGACCCATCTTAGGAAAGAATTAGATACCTGCTACTCATCCTCACTACCCTGGTTTGGTCGCATCAATACACTTAAAATGGACACCCTCCCTAAGCTACTTTATTTATTCGAGATGGTACCTATTACTGTCCCCAAATGCTTCTTCAGTTCCCTGCGCTCTATGTCAATACGTTTCATTTGGCACCAAGGTCTATCCCGCATCCATCGCACAGTGCTCACATACCCCAAAATCCAAGGGGGGGTGGGCCTCTCAGACTTCGAACTATACCAAAGGACGGCACTGTTGTCTAGGATACTGGAATGGTTCCTCGCCCCTTCCCCAAAGCATCTACCATTGTAGAACAAGACCTCCCCACCCTCGACCTTTGGGCCCTACTATGGGGCTACGGGCAGAAGCTACATTTACTTTCCTCCTCTTCCCCGTTACCCAACGCTGCCTTACATTTATGGTACAAAAAAGGGCTGTCATCACTTCTATCCACGACCCCTCGCCCCTCATGTCATTGTTTTACCACCCCGAGCTGCCTCAGGGGATGGGGTCCAATATGGTAGGGCCATATTCACTTTCCACCTGGCCTGTAGCAAGTTAATTTGTAAATCCCACCTCAGGTACCCCTGTTGTACCAAGAGACCATGGTAACTGGCTCACAGCCCTTCGTATATCCTCCTTCTGCTCTGATTTATTTCCTCCTTCCAAATTCATAGATCCTTGACCAGTTATGAATCACCGTGCTCTCTCTCAGAAACACCCAGACACTTGCTCTCTACTATCTACAAATTACAACACTCACTGCTGCATGATCAACCCCCCTCTTACACCAGGAAGTGGTCCACGGAACTGGGAAGGGAGCTCTCTTTAATTGACTGGCAAAAATCATTCCAGTTTACGCACAAATCCTCTATATCCTGCTATACCCAGGAAAAAACTTTAAACTCCTCTTCAGATAGTACTGGGACCCTCAATCTCTACATAAAATATTTCCATCGGTACCTCCCTCGTGTTGGAGATGCTCTGTGGGGCATCCTCAAACAGAAGGCGGAGGAGCGCAAGGTCTCTAATATCCACCAACTCTGTGATGTCATCATTGAGGAGTGGAAGAGGACTCAAATGGCAACCTGTGAAGCTCTGGTGAAATCCATGCCCAAGAGGGTTAAGGCAGTGCTGGAAAATATTGGTGGCCACACAAAATATTGACACTATGGGCCCAATTTGGACATTTTCACTTAGGGGTGTACTCACTTTTGTTGCAAGCGGTTTAGACATTAATGGCAGTGTGTTGAGTTATTTTGAGGGGACAGCAAATTTACACTGTTATACAAGCTGTACACTCACTACTTTACATTGTAGCAAAGTGTAATTTCTTCAGTGTTGTCACGTGAAAAGATATAATAAAATATTTACAAAAATGTGAGGGATGTACTCACTTTTGTGAGATACTGTAGTTATATAACACCCTTACTACCCTGTCCACCCTGCAATGTGCATAATTTCATGACAAGGTGTACATTTGAATACTTTGTGATGCACTGCTTTGCCCCAAAACGTAGTGCACTGTAATAGGCAAATAGCCTAAAAACACATATTGTGTGTTTACATTTGAGGACTAGCAGGCTACCAGGATCTGCTCTCAGAGAAAAAAAGCTAAGATTTCTGCATCAGTGTTGTGAACCTTAAAAAAAAAAATTCTAGATACAGTGATGAATAAGGATTTGTTTTCATGGCTTTTTACTGCTTGTTCAGAATGTGTAAATACTTTAGCATGCATGATCTGGTCACAATTGCATATTACCTCACCTTCCATGCTGTGCTTCAAAACAATTGTTAATGCCTAAGTACAATTTAGCAATTTTGACATGTGTTAGTAAAACATATCATAACCTCTACTTTTGTGCATTAAGGTAGATTATACCTTGTTTTTTTCAGGACAAATTAGGCTTTCTTTTGGTGGTAAAGGAAAGAAAGGAAAATTGGGCCAAAATAGTAAAATTTTTTTTTTTAATTTAGCTGTAAATTTCTTGTTACTAACATAACCTACCACCAAATAACAACCCAAAATAAATTCTCCTACTCTGGATGATCTCAGCAATACCACATATGTGTATGTAAGTTGCTGTATATACCCATAGTACAGCCCAAAAACAATAGTGCACATTTTTTTTTTGTTAATCCTACCTAAAACACACTGACGCTAACACTAACTGACACTGATGCTAATTTAAAAAGTGCTTTTAAAAAAAATCCTGCCCAAAGTATACTGACCCTGACCTTTAACACTGACCTGTGACCCTGACCTTGAACTTTGACCCTTATATAACCAAAACACTAATGCAGTGTACACACAAGCGGACTTTCCAACCGGACTGGTCCGACGGACCGAATCCAGCGGACAATCCGACCATGTGTGGGCTGCATCGGACTTCCGACTGACTTTAGATTTGAAACCTGCTTCAAATCTTTATGTCGTAACTCCACCAGACTCAGTTCCTCCCCCCAGACTCAGTTCCTCCCCCCTCCCCCAAAGCACCCACCCCCCCATGTTGAGGGCATGCGGCCTGGTACGGTTCAGGAGGGGGGGCGCTCATTTGTCCCCACCCCCTTTCCTGACCGACTGGGCTGCGTGCTCGGATAGGGGTCTGGTATGGATTTTGGGGGGGACCGCACGCCGTTTTTTCGACGTAGGGGGTTTCCCTTAAGATCCATACCAGACCTAAGGGCCTGGTATGCCCCGCGACGGGCTCGCAAGGTGTCAATCTTGCTGATAAAACCTTTTCTAGTCCTGTCGTACCCGAGTCACGTTCAAAATGAACGGACTTGTTCGTGTGTGGACAAGTCCGTTCATTTGGAAAGTCCGTCATAACTCCGTTGGGAAGACCGGCAAACATAGTCTGCTGGAAAGTCCGGTCGTGTGTAGGCAAGTCCGTCCCTAGTCCGGTCGTGTGTAGGCAAGTCCGTTCGTAAAAAAAAGTCCGGCGGAAGTCTGTCAAAAGTCCGTCAGAAAGTCCGTCGGACCAGTCCGGTCGGAAAGTCCGCCTGTGTGTAAACCCCATAAGGCTTAATGTACACGTGATGTTTTACAACCTCTCCTGAACTATTTAACTTGACGGATAGTAAACGACGTTTAAAAAACGTCCGTTTTGCCGCGTTTACATGCCGAATTTCACTGGATTTGCGTTTAGAAGCATTTTTTTTTTTTTTCAAATAGTCAAAAATTCAAACCGCCTGTTAACGAAATTCAACTGCCTAGAAACGACTATAAACTACCCTGTGTACATGTACTGACAATATAACATAGAGAAGTGTTCAGGGGCAGCTAAAAAAAATCCCCAAATGCTCCTAAATGTCTGTTTACCAGCAGCAATGTACATAAAGCCTAATCCCTGGCACTGATCAAAATTTGATCTAGCTATTTATTTATTATTTTTATTATTATTATTAATATTATTAGTATTATTTATTTATTTTTTTTTTTAAATACAGTTTTTTTTTTCTCTCTGCAAGGCGAGAGAGATATAATGTATCTCTCCTTTTCATTCACAGAGAGAGAAACACAGAGGTGGGCTTCAGAGGCTATCACAGAGATTAGGTAACCTGGAACTGGGAGTTTCGGGTACCGATCCTCTGACTCCTTGAAGGCAAGATTTTGGAGAACCAATAGTACCTGACTTATATATGTAAGGGAAATTAAAATACATGTTCAGCTTATTCACTATGCTTAGTAAATAGTGACTTTGCAAAAGAAAATATAAGTGTTTAGTCTTTATTCCTTAAGTAAATTAGTAAACTAACCCAGTGTCCTTCAAGAAACTTTAATTTGAGGCTATATCAGTCTTTTTAATAAGTGATTCAATGTGATCTCATTTATTGTCAGAGGATTGGAACTTCCTGCTCACAAAAGCTCACATTTCTGGGTTTCTGACCTCATTTAGATGATCAGGAATGCAGAGTTTGGGACTGCGAGTCAGACTGAGAGGACAGAAGAACACTGGAACAACTGAGTGATAGATTTAGCTCCCTCATGGCAGACATGGTGGGAATTTTACTGGTGGCTTTGACAATGTGATTGGTGGTCAAATGTTTGTTCATATGGCTTCGCTTGTAGTCCTGCTTGTAGCTTAGATAGTGGGGCAGGTGTTGATCAGGCTTGAGGATCTAAGGACAGGGATCCTGGCTTATTTGCTGGTCCTTGTGGAAAGTCTATTACTTTTGGTTCTCTGGTGTGTATGACTGCTGCTGTGTTGCCTGCAAGATGTTATACTGCTGTCATGGCATCTCTATCTTTTTAAACACTTATACTGTATCTGCTGCCTTTTTTTCTGATCCATGCTGCAACTGATATGTCTTTGTTGGCTTCTCCTGTTCAGGAAGAAAATATTTTTATTCCCCTTCACCAATGCGCATCCATCTGTGGGCTCTTTGTCATACTTCCTTGTCTGCACTGCACAGAGCGTGAAAAGAAACAGGCAATTCGAGCTTCCACCATCTACTAATAAATCTACTTGCTTTGAAAAAGACTTATTTTTATGATCATTTTTTTTAGAAAACAATAAGCAATTCCATGCAGAAAGTTATACTACATTACAATACAGAACATTCTGCAATTTAAATAAAATTCATTCTTCAAAACACATAAAGCCAGGAAAATTAAACAAAATGCTTTAATGTATCTAACCCGTACTGTGCAATTAGTGGATAAGAATGTCTAAGTTACTTATTCTCTTTGTACAACTGCTTTTATATGTGTGTGTGCCGTGAGCTCCGGGAACATCAATAATGTATTTTATTTGCTGTCACAAGTTCTTGATTTTATCACAAAGACAAACCACTATCATCTGTCAGACTTCTCGATTTCAGGAATCAAAATGTATATGCATATGTATACCCTAGGATCAAAAATGTACACCATAGAATGACAGACACTCTTGCACCCTGAACGAAGTAAGCATAAGAAGGAATGTGCTGACCAATTCTGTGTAGCTTACAATAGTCCAGTAGTGTGTTAAAAATGACCAGTGATGGTTGAGTAGTTGTAGGCCAACAACATATATGATTTTCCACCATTTCCCCTTTATGTAATTACATTATTACATGCTACTACAAAACAACATAGTGGGGTTGATTTGGAGTGGGGTTGACTAAAACCGGAGAGTGCAAAATCTGGTGCAGCTGTGCATGGTAGCCAATCAGCTTCTAACTTCAGCTTGTTCGATTACGCTGTGACAGTCCACTGTCCACTGCAATATGCAATGTACTATTTTTCATGTACCCAGAACTGGCCTAGGTCTTTTGCAAGCCTAGCATCATACCGCAAATCAAGTTATTCATAGACATTTTAGAGAATATTACAATAGTTGCCTAAACTCCAGGAAAGAATGTAGCTAGGTATATCGAAACACTATGGCTCTATTTTAATAAAACATACACAATGTAATCTACATGCACAATGCTGCAAGCTTGTGAGCATGAAAGCTTTTTTAGCTAATATACACCAAAGATTAAAGACCAACTCCCCTGCTTTTTTTGTATGCCATGACATCAGTGGCATTCTTTGCAGCATTATTCTGCCAGTACAGGGAACTGTGATGACCCCCGCCCCATCTCCAAGAGCTGGGTCTGTGATTCCCTGGACTCACATGAAGTAGGTTAATGTGATTGTAAAGACTGAAGGTCCCCCCTGTAATACTTACCCAAGCCTCATCTTTATCCAGTAATGTGCACAAGAGCAGCAGCTCTGCTGGGTCTCTCCCTCCTCATTGGCTCCCATTGCTGTAAATCACACCCAGTAAGGAAGGAGTCAAGGAGGGAGGGAGTGCTGCCAATCAATGCCCACCAGTGCTGCCAAGCATTGCCCATCAGTGCCTCCTCATTAATGTCACCTATCAGTACCACCTACCAGTGCCCATCAGTGCTGCCTATTAGTGCCCATCAGTGCCACCTATCAGTGCCCATCAGTGTGCCTATCAGTGCCAATTAGTGCCACCTATCGGTGCCCATCAGTGCTGCCTATCAGTGGTGCTTATCAGTGCCCATCAGTGCCACGTTTCAATGAAGCCTCATCAGTACCTACCAGTGCTGCCTCATCAGTGCCCATCAGTGCAGCCTATCAGTGCCCATCAATGCCCATCAGTGTGCCTCGTCAGTGCTGCCACTTCAGTGCCCATCAGTGCCGCCTATGAGTGCCCATGAGTTCCCCCTATCAGTGCTGCCCATCAGTGCCCATCAGTGCCCATCAGTGCCACCTATCAGTGCCCATCAATGCCCATCAGTGCCGCCTCATCAGTGTCGCCTCATCAGTGCCTATCAGTGCAGCCCCATCAGCGCACATCAGTGAAGGAGAAAAATTACCTGTTTGCAAAATGTTATAACAAACTATGAAAAAGTTTTTTTTTTTCAAAATTTTCAGTCTTAATTCATTTATTTAGCATATAATAACAAACCCAGTTGTCATTAAGTACCACCAAAGGAAAGCTCTATTTGTGTAAAAAAAATTATAAAAACTTTGTTTGGGTACAGTGTTGCAGGACCGTGCAATTGTCATTCAAAGTGCGACAGCGCCAAAAGCTGAAAATTGGCCTGGGCAGGAAGGGGGTAAAAGTGTCCAGTAGGCAAGTGGTTAAAAAAAAAAGCCATGAGCCTTTGATATCACTTTAAGTGATACTGAGCATTATACAACCTGGAAAACCAGTGGCAGCAGCAGCATAGAGTGGAGCTTCTTCTTGGGGGGGAGAGAGAGCACTAGAAGGGAGGTGAGTACTACAGCAAAAAGCAGTATTTTTCTTTAATCAAATGCTGAAAAATTTGAAAGAAACATGTTTCACCGAAACTGGGCTTTAAGTTTAAATGCAATGGTGGCAATAAACAAGCATTCCAGAACCATGGCTATAGTTAGGTAGGTATGTCATTTTCATTCAACTGGAAATTATCTGTAACATTCTTTACAAATGTAGAAACTGGAAAAAATGTATTAACACTTTTACTATACAAACATTTACAGCATACAAAAAAAAAAAAGAAATCTGGATTATGTCTGTTGAGCAAACCAACTAAAGCAATGGCTTGCTATTTTCTCAGATGATAATTACTCTAGCACCCCAAAGATATACTGTATGCACAATTTTGATCTTTTTTTATGATAAACAACATGCTTCATCACATTATAGTGTATCATAAGATTCAGTATAAAACAACAATATATACTGTATCTCTAACACCTACGGCAAAATTCAAATTATGCCATGTAAGAGGTCTTCTTCTCTATAGGAAAATGTAAAATATAAATAACGCATACACTAAGCAGATGATATTTAGGTCCATAGAAATAAAGTGTAGATGTAGGGTTTATTACCATAGAAGATCCAAAATGATGCTCCAGCCGGCCTGTGTGCTGTGTGTAGTTGACTGTGATATATTAAATTATTCTTTGCTGTGTCCTGACAGTAACTAAATGTAATGCAATCAGAGAGATAAATGGGTCGTCACAAGACCTAGAGATTGAAATGAAATTTGTGGCTACCCTTAAAAAATACCTGTCACCGGTTTTGAGCAAAATGCATCTTTCTACTAAATTTAGAGAAATCTATTACAGCATAGTGGCCGCTTCTTGTTCTTTTCCTGTATTGACATATCAGTGTACTTTGAGTGGAGTTTATTAACAGTAATAACCAGTCCTGGCACTCCTGTTAGATTTGGAGTGGTGGAGGAAGGGTATGCATCTGTAAGAGCTCATTTGTCTAATGTGCAGTAACAATAGGAAAGTGTCTGTGTCCTGAATTAATACAACATCCATCACTGTCTAAGTCTACTGACATCTATAATGAGGAGATACTGTGACCACCTCTTGCTTGGCACAGGCAGCTGAGAACATATTAACTACAACTGAATTTTTATTGTATTACAACTCAGATGCATTTTTAATAGTAAAACAAACTGAACTAAACTGTTAAATATAGCCCAGGGGAAAATCCAAAGAGCATCAAAAACCACTGGCGTGTTTCTAATGGAATATAATGACATTTTCATATTTATTCAAAGCAAAGCTATAGTGCCTGTGTAAAATACATAGTAGGGGGTAGTAATAGATAGTTGCACCATAAAGTGCCAGGTTACACCTCACCTGACAAAGAGAGCCACCAGAGCCACACTGAAAACCCACCTTTCTGGATACAAGGAGAATGTGTAAGGTCATTCTCTTCTCCCATAAGTATCTGAGCAACCAATCAAAGGAGTGGGGGGCATGCCTTAGCCAATACAAACTTTTGAAACACCAAAAGTGAACTTCTCCTATTTTGTCCCTGTTAAAAAGCATTAATTTACGTTTGATAAATGTAAATATTAATTGTTGACCTTCTCTGATGCCTGACTGTGCTGACGGTTATCAGTTCTTATTGTGTTCTCTGCGATCTCTGAGGACTACAGAACCACATCCCTCTATGTTATGGAGAAGAGATGAGAGCCTGAGTCCTATAGTCCTATCCTATTTCTGTTGCCCTTATACATTAGGGTGAGTAAACACTGACACCTGGGGACTGAAGATGTGTTACTGGTAGAATCATCAGATGAAAATGAAAGCAGAACTTTACCCATAACAACTTGATACAAAAATAATGTTCTTTAGAAAGGAACATATACTCACCGGCTACTTTATTATGTACCTGGTTGGACCCCCTTTTGCCTTGAGAACTGCCTTAATTCTTCATGGCATAGATTCAACAAGGTGTTGGAAACATTCCATGTCCATATTGACATGATAGCATCAGGCAGTTGGGATCTGGTAACTGTGGAGGCCATTGGAGTACAGTGAACTCATTGTCATGTTTAAGGAACCAGTGGTGAGATGATTTAAGCTTTGTGACATGATGGAAGTAGCCATAAGAAGATGGGTACACTGTAGTCATAAAGCAACAACACTCAGGTAGGCCGTGGCGTTTAAACGATGCTCAATTGGTACTAAGGGACCCAAAGTGTGTTAAGAAAATATCCCCCACACCATTACACCACCACCACTAGCCTGAACCATTGATACAAGGCAGGATGGATCCATGCTTTCATGTTGTTTACCCCAAATTCTGACCCTACCATCTGAATGTCACAGCTGAAATCGAGACTCATAATACCAGTCAAAGTTTTTCCAATCTTCTATTGTCCAATGTTGGTGAGCCTGTGCAAATTGTAGCCTCAGTTTCCTGTTCTTAGCTGACAGGAGTGTCACCCGGTGTGGTCTTCTGCTGCTGTAGCCCATCTGCTTCAAGGTTCCACGTGTTGTGTGTTCAGAGATGGTATTCTGCATACCTTGGTTGTAACGAGTGGTTATTTGAGTTACTGTTGCCTTTCTATCACCTTGAACCAGATTGCCCATTCTCCTCTGACCTCTGACATTAACAAGGCATTTTCGTACACACAGCTGGATATTTTCTCTTTTTTGGACCATTCTCCATAAACCCTAGAAATGGTTGTGCATGAAAATCCCAGTAGTTCAGTTTTTGAAACACTCAGGCTAGGCCATCTGGCACCAACAACTATGCCATGTTCAAAATCACTTAAACCCCCTTTCCTCCCCATTCTGATGCTTGGTTTGAACTTCAGCAAGTTGTCTTCACCATGTCTAGATGGCTAAATGCATTGAGCTGCTGCCATGTAATTGGATAATTAGCAATTTATGTCACCAAGCAATTGAACAGGTGTACCTAATAAAGTGGCCGGCACATTCCACATTAATAATTATGCTACCAAAATTAATGTGTGCTGTAAATTACCTCCAGTATTGTTCCTCTCTCTTGTTTCTGGAGGCTGCCCTTTTAGGGCCCTTTCACACTGGAGCGGTTTGCAGGCGCTATTGCGCTAATAATAGTGCCTGCAAACCGACCCGAAAGTGCCGCTGCTTTGTCTCCAGTGTGAAAGCCCCCAGTATACACCGCTCTTTCCCCGCTCCTGCCCATTGAAATCAATGGGGCAGCACGGCTATACCGCCGGTAAAGCGCCTCTGCAGAGGCGCTTTGCGGTGGTTTTTAACCCTTTCTCGGCTGCTAGCGGGGGTAAAACCGCCCCGCTAGTGGCCAAATACCGAAAGTAAAGCGGCGCTTACAATAGCGGTGCTTTACCGCCGACGTGGCCCCGCCCCAGTGTGAAAGG
Source organism: Aquarana catesbeiana (assembly GCF_042186555.1). Lineage (NCBI taxonomy): Eukaryota > Metazoa > Chordata > Amphibia > Anura > Ranidae > Aquarana > Aquarana catesbeiana. The sequence continues at coordinate 244,365,104 of NC_133326.1, read as the reverse complement.
GGCCTTACTGAAGTCCAGAGCCCCTGAACAGCAGGATATCATAAAGCAAAACTATATCTATTGATTTAACAGTTTAAAAAAAGTTACATTCCTGGAATTGCTAACTGTCACATTTACATGTGTCCTCAAACTGTCAAACCATCAAATGGCTGGTGTCATAACTGATCACATGTGCAGCACCATGGCAATCAGATCAAACAGAAGCAGCTTCATTGGCTGTAAAGGATAGGGGGGTTTAATTTTGCTTTAAGGCTGTCAGCAAATTGGCCTTTACAAATTTGTCAGTGCCTAAAAGTACCTAAAAATGAAGAGTAACTGAGCATGTGCAGGGCAATGGGAGACAGGGTATTACTGGATTTTAAACAGTATAGGCACTGCTATGTTTTACATAGCTATACCTGCAAAATGGGCCAGCCTGAAGTGATCTAGCAGGACTTCATTTTCTGGTTAATGTTCCACTTTAAGGAAAATAAAGCTTAACCACTTCCATACCGGGCCTATTCTGAGACTCCTCTCCTACATGTAAAAATCATAATTTTTTTGCTAGAAAATTACTCAGAACCCCCAAACATTATATATTTTTGTTAGCAGATACCATAGGGAATAAAATGGCTGTCATTGCAACTTTTTATCTCGCACGTTATTTGCGCAACAATTTTTCAAATGCGTATTTTTGGAAAAAAGCAGTTTCATGATTTCAAAAATAACAAAACAGTAAAGTTAGCCCAATTTTTTTATATAATGTGAAAGATGATATTACGCTGAGTAAATAGATGTCCTGCTTTAAAATTATGCACACTCATGGAATGACGCCAAACTTCAGTACTTAAAAATCTCCATAGTCGGCGCTTTAACATTTTTTACAGGTTACATGTTAAGACCCCTTTCACACTGAGGTGCTTTTCAGGCAGTTTCATGCTAAAAAAAAGTGCCTGAAAGGCTCACAAAAACCTATTTCCATTAAAACCAATGAATGCTTTCACACTGGAGCAGTGCGCTGGCAGGGCGGTGAAAAAACGCCCCTCTCCATTGAAATGGATGGAAAGCTCTTCAAAAGCGCCTGAAAAGCTCGTCAAAAGTGCTCAGTGTTTTACTGGCAGTTTACAAGTGCCTCAGTGTGAAAGGGGCCTTAGAGTTACAGAGGAGGTGGAGATACCTCACATGTGTGCTTTGAACAGTGTTTACATTTGTGGGCGGGACTAACGTGTGCGTTCGCTTCTGAGCGCGAGCTACCGGGGACGGGGGCGTTTTAAATTATTTATTTTTTAGTTTACTTTTTATTATTACTTTCTTTTACAACATTTTTTTTTTTTGATCACTTTTATTCCTATTAAATGTAAACATCCCTTGTAATAGGAATCATTCGTGACAGGTCCTTTTTATGGAGAGATGCGGGGTCAAAAAGACCCCAAATCTCTCCTCCAAGCTGGAAAGCATGAAATCGGAAAAAAAATCCACAGTCTCATGCTTACCAGCCATGATCTCGGCTTTGTTTACATCCGTGGCCCGGACGTGATGTCAAAACGTCGCGCCCGGGCTCCCGAAGGTTAGAGAGATGACCGGTGTCCATCTGGTCACCAGAAATCCCGATGCTCGTTATCCGGCAGTGGCCGTTTCTTTCTCCGGGTCCACGATGGCATGGGAGAGCCCGGAGAAGCACCGGATGGCAGTGGGAGGGGGGGATGTCCCCTCTCGTCGCCTGTAAGAATGATCAAGCGGTGGAACTGCCGCTATGATCATTCTTATGGTGCACAGAATCGCCAGCTGAAAACAAGGATATCTGAATGATGCCTGTAGCTGCAGATATTCCCACTGAAAGTCCAGGACGTCATATGACGTCCTTGGGCGGGAAGTGGTTAAAACACGAAAACTGATTCAGCTACCACATGTAAGGACTGTTTTTCTTTTGTTTTTTTGGGGGATTTGAATACACTGTGGTCCTAGCAGTAAAGACGTACTTATATATTTTCTGAATAGTTTAAAAATCTTACTGTTTTATTAAATTTGCATTGCATTTATGTCAGCTTTGTATTGAACTTATGACAGCTTAATTCTGAGATTTCATGTGAAAAAAAGGAATTTGCATCATGTAAAATATATCTATATCATCAAGTGCAACAGTATTTTCCAATTACATAAAGTATCTAATCAAATGTCCAAATGTCACATCAATCTTGTAAGCATTAAGCCTGATTTACAAAAAAAAAATAAAAGTGCTGATATTTAAAACATAACAACAATGTGTAAAAGTGTTCTTGCCGGATGCCTACTACTTGGGTCCCGGCATCTTGGTACATGGAAATATTTTCCTCCTATTTATACCCATTGTAGTTAACTGTTTTTTCTTTAGCAAAGCTACAGCCACTGAAAACACATTCTTATTCTATTTCTTGAAAACCAAATAATGTTTATGCCTTTTTATTGAAATACTGTATGTGGAAAGAGATCATGGTGGCACAGGTAAATACCATAACCCCTTTTAAACAACAGTGGGATCCTTATAATGTTGTTTACCAGTGCTCACATCACACATTTCACCAGTAAAGGTGAAGCAAATAGCCTATTTCATTTTTGAACAGAAGTCCTCTTTAAATGCTTTCTGTATTGTTATTAAGTTATAACAGGTAAAATGTATGCAAAAAAATAATATACCTAATAAACCCAAAACCAAACATGTAATATGTTGCAGCTTACCAATCCTTAGATATAGCGGCTGCATTAGCTTTTTTTAGGCTTTTCCCCTCTGTTTTCACCTGATGATCTGGCAAGTAACACACGTCCTGTATTGGAATGCCTCCACTCTGGAGGAAGGAGCACAGAGGGAAGCACAGAGAGAACAGCAGACAGCAGTATTGTCAGTCTGGGGAGATGATAGTGTTATTTGTACTAGCAGATTTAAATACAGTATCAAACAGAAGCCAACCTCCAGCTCATACTTTATAATCAGTTACATCACACTGTTTTTTGTTTTGTTTTTTCGTTTTGGGATAAAGCTTTCACATAAATAAATAACAACTGATTATTGTAAGCACCCCTGTCATTGGTAAATGGCTTGTCTCATCCCTGTAAACTTATACATTTGGAAGAGAGCTTCTTCTTTTGATAAACAATTCCTGGTTGGTTCACCGGATAAAAAAATAGAAGAAAGCAAGCCTAAGGATGTAAACTACTGCAGCCATCACATCTAAGAAATGATAAGTTGCAATATATTATATGTTTAGTTTTGGGTTTAACCACTGTTTTAAACCAGTGATGGCGAACCTTGGCACTCCAGATATTTTAGAACTACATTTCCCATTATGCTCATGCACTCTGCACTGTAGTGAAGCATCATGGGAAATCTAGTTCCAAAACATCTGGGGTGCCAAGGTTCGCCATCACTGGCCTAAACTATCATTTGAATATTGATATAGAATATATAATTCTGTCCACATTGATCAACAGGCTATTTATAGACTACCAATGCATCATGAAACATACTTTGGTAACTTACTTCAAAGTCTAAACTATTCTTTCCATGGATCTAGTTTTTATCATTTGAAAGCCATAGACTCCATAGATTTATCTTACATCTACCTTACTGTACAACAGGTTTCCCCATATTATCTTCCTTTCTTTAAAATCACTGATGAGTTGTGCAGACAAAATTGTATTTTCTCATCCAGGGAGATAGTAAAAGAAGATTAAAGCCCCATTGAGGATGTCAGGTCAGCAGACTTAGTTTAATTCACAGATTATGGGATAAAACTAGACAGATAGACAAGTAGAGGGGAGAAATAGGACAAGTGAGAAGAAAACAACAAGAAGGGAAATAGAATGGTCCTGAGATAAAAGAACATAAAACAGGGACAGACAAACAAGCAAAGCTGGATGAGTATAGAAATAAATAGAATGTGAGTACACAGCAGTTCTTGAAGGTCACGGAATGCAAAAAGGAGAAAGTTTCTTGAGATTTAAGATGACCACAGACATTAAAGGGTGGTCAGATGTGTTGGCATGATCCACTTCCCAAAGTTTATTTTTCAGGGACTGTCTTTATAATATATATGCTTGGATCACCCTAAATGTGTAGTCCACTATACAAGATTGACCAAGTGCAAAGAGGCACAATAAATTAAAGAATGATCACATGGTCATAATCATGTGATTGTGATCACAAACCCCATCCATTCAACAAAGGCTATGTAGAAACTAAAGTTAGTTTCTGCTGTTCTCAGTTAGAGCATTATTTGTAAACATGTGATAATGTGACTTTGTACAGAGCATATACACAATATTCTCATATAAGCACCATGCTATTAAATTAAAAATAAATATAAATTTAAATATACATGCTGCTACTTAAAATGCAATAATAAAACAAAGGGTGAAAAACAGTGTCAATCTACACAATCACAGTAGTGCAAAAGAACAATAAAAATGATTAAAAAGTGTCCATAATAAAATAAAAAATAATTGTCTATCATAAATTAATTAATTAATTCAAAGATCAAAAAATAATTAATTGTGAAAATAGGGCAACTCTTCATAAAGTGGAACATTTTTGAATGTAGATCCTTCACCAAAGTGCCATTCCACACCCCTATAATATGAGGCTGATCAGATTGTAGATTTCAATCTCATGTGTGATTAACCTCCCTGGCGGTATTCCCGAGTCTGACTCGGGGGGGAATTTTCAGTACCAAAAGCGGTAACCCCGAGCCACACTCGGGATCACATCACAGGATCCAGGCAAACTTAATTACTTTGTCTCCAGGATCCTGCGATGTCTCCCCGCTGTGTGGGCGAGCCGTGTCCTCCTCCAGATCTATCACAGTGTGAGCTCCGTTCCCCCGTGTTGCGATGCACGGAGATGGAGCACGGCGTCAAATTCAAAAAGTTAAAAACATACAATACATACAGTACACTGTAATCTTACAGATTACATTACTGTATCAATTTATTTCACATCCCTTTTGTCCCTAGTGGTTTGTCCAGTGTTCTGCATGCAGTTTTATACTATAAATACTGTTCTTTCTGCCTGGAAACTGGAGATTGTCTATAGCAACCAAAAAGTGTCTCTTTACATCAAAAGCGGTTTTAGACCAGCTAGAAAACAGCGATAATAAATTAGAATCACTTGCAGAATTGAGCGATAGTGATTGTGGGGAAATCCGTCATCAAACACTGAAAGTAATGACAGCGCAACTGAGCAAATTTCAGAGTTTTTGATTTGATTACATTATTGAATCATTTTTTTATTATTATTATATTATTATTTGTTAAAATTATTTATAGTTATTTATTATATTATAATTTATGATTTTGTGTTTCAAACTTTATCATACCTGGGATGTCTACTAGACTCTTGTTTGGACAAATTTAAGTGAGTTATTCCTAAGAATTACAGGCCTACAATATAAATGCAAAACATTGTACCGCTTTGCGCATCAAAAATCTGAAATAATCATACCACCAGGGAGGTTAAATCACTTTAAGCTTTATGTAGATGATCAACCCAATCTCCACTCCGATCTCCTCAGATTCAAATGGATGACAGCTCTCTCCACATGTAGAGGTAAAATCAACACAAAGCCTCCAATAGTGTAAAAAACTCTTGGGTAGCAATTTTAATGAAAAAGTAATGTGGTTACATCACAAATAAGAAATTGCCTTTGGTATATGTTAGTTACATGACGGGTGCCTGCGTCCTGCGTCTCCAGCCCCTCCTTGCTCGCACTCACAGATAACACTCCCAGCGTCAAGATTCAGTTGCCATGTAACCACGTTCCATTGCACATAGTAAGTAACACACAGAGAGTAGGACTCAAGAGTGCATACTTACAGAGTGCAGAGGTCAGAAGTGCATATTATACAGGGTAGAGATCAGGAATTAGTAACACACAGAGAGCAAGGCTCAAGAGTAAGTAATGAACAGAGGGCAGGGTTCAGACTAAGTATTGCACAGAATGCAGGGGTCAGTAGTGCATAACACATGGAATGAAGGGTTCAGGAGGTCAAGCCAGACCGAGTCCAGGGGTCAGGAGTGTGTAAAGCATAGAGTGAAGGGGTCAGGAGTGTGTAAAGCATAGAGTGAAGAGGTCAGGCGTGCATAAATCATAAATTGTCAAGCTCAGGACTGTGTAGTGTACAGAGTACAGAGGTTAGGAGTAATGCACAGAGTGAAATGGTCAAAAGTGCACATAATGCAGAGGTCAGGAGTAAGTAATGATTGCAGGGCTCTGAAGTGCATAATGCATAAAGTGCAGTGTTCAGGGGAAGGTAACACAGTGTGCAGGGATCAGAAGTATGTAACGCACAGAGTGCAGAAGGCAGAAGCTAATAATGCAGGGATTGCAGGGGTCAGTAGTAAGTAACACACAGAGTGCACAGGTCAAGAGTAAGTAGCACACAGAGTGCCTCCAGAGTTTCCTCTGTCCAACCAACACAATCTCCCCACACCCCAGGACAAAACCACTCCTAGCACAAATTTCCCTGTTGGTCTCTGAAATGTACTCACTAGACCTTGGCATTGTGTTGCAACTGCTGGTGGGCGCACCTGGTCCCTGTACTGGAACTGTGTGTGTGAAACTCCTCCTCATTTCTGTGCTACAGGTCTGAAAGGTGGAGGGTGGACTGGCGGGCAAAAACATAAGTTGCCAGTTGATCAACTGAAATACAGAAGAAAGAAAAATGTGGCCAGTTGTGGTGATGAGACCTGGGGTACTCACCAGTAAATGCACTTGTCCCAGGTGCACACTGCTAGTGACGCATATCATCACCACTGCTATTTCAACTAACTTATTCGGCTCCTACAATGTTGGTACCATTCTAGGCAGCACTCATATTGGGCTCACCAGCAGGGGATCTGTCTCCTCCCTCCATCTTCAACATACATCCAAGTCACACTCTGCTGTTTTTTTTTTTTTCTTAAACTCTATTGTAATAGCAATAAGCTTTATGATTTATGATCTTTCCTGCCAGGCAAACCTCCTCTTTTGTGTTTTACCTTTAATTATGGCTTAATCTTGATGATTACTCATAGAGATGACAAATCAGACTTAATAATCGTATTTGTCTATATTGGAGGCATAGTAAAACTATATATATATATTTTTTTGTTTTAGATAGACAGGGGTTCTAGCATTTCCCTTCATAACTGCCCCCCCCCCCCCATTCAGGAGATCTTGGAGGGTTGGTGCACCTTTCTTTGACTCTACAAAGAAACAGAAAAAGGCTTGCAAACATAATATATAAATAGATCAGACAATTCCACCTGCTTTTATATGATTATTCAAAAATTACAGATACTTAAAAAATACTTTTGATATTTAATAAAAGCAGAGGGATGTTTCCTTGCTGTACAGTAACCGTGAATAACTGTAATCAAAGTATTAGTGCATTATACTGTACTTAGCAGCTAATCCGATTTCTCAGTCATTCTATTATCATACAACAGTCACACACCTGCCGGTGTTTAATAAAGTGCAGATTTCTAATTTCATTACCTAATACTTCATTATTAGATTTTCACCCATATTATAAATAACACTTCTTTGTAATCAAATTGGTGCACACTATGCATACAATATTGACTACACAGAAGATTTTCTTTTTCCTATAATATGATGTCTCATTTTTCAGTTGTCACAGGAAGTATTATGTTTAGAAAAATAACACACGCTTACCGAACAAAATCTACCAGACTGCCACTAAATAATATTAATAAGTGAGCGTTATAGCATACGTTTAGACTAAGTTTACTCGTATGTATAAAAGACTAATAAATCCTGCCTAATTAGGATAATCAGAGCTCTTATGAAAAAACAAACAAAAAAACAAAAAACAAATAACAGATGAACCTAGGATACTTCTGTTAGACAATAAGAGGTCAATAGTTGTTTTTCCTTATTACTGTAGTGTCAGAAACAAGTCTAATACCCTGTACACACGGTCGGACATTGATCGGACATTCCGAAAACAAAATCCATGGATTTTTTCCGACGGATGTTGGCTCAAACTTGTCTTGCATTCACACGGTCACACAACGTTGTCGGAAAATCCGATCATTCTGAACGCGGTGACGTAAAACACGTACGTCGGGACTATAAACGGGGCAGTAGCCAATAGCTTTCATCTCTTAATTTATTCTGAGCATGCGTGGCACTTTGTGTGTCGGATTTGTGTACACACGATCGGAATTTCCGACAACGGATTTTGTTGTCGGAAAATTTTATAGCAAGCTCTCAAACATTGGAAATTCCGATGGAAAATGTGTGATGGAGCCCACACACGGTCGGAATTTCCAACAACAAGGTCCTATCACACATTTTCCGTCGGAAAATCCGACCGTGTGTACAGGGCATATGAGTCTGTAGGCAAACAGGGATCGATTTACAAAAACTGCAGCATACAAAATATGGTGCAGCTCTGCATAGAAACTTATCAGCTTCCAGGTTTTATTGTCAAAGCTTAATTGAATAAGCTGAAGTTAGAAGCTGATTGGTTACTGAGCATAGCTGCACCAGATTTTGAGTGCTCTAGTTTTAGTAAATCTCCCCCAAAGTTGTTGGCCTAAAGCAATGACACTGGACTATGCTTACATCTTTACACAGAACATTTTATTATTTTACTGGACCTAACTTGGATTCGGCCATAGAAATAAAGGTGCACCATACCAAAACTGGATGAAAGAGTCCATGATAATTTTAATTGTTAGTAACAATTATGACTTTCTTAATAACAAATAAAATTATCTTGGATTCCTTCATCCAGTTTTGGTTCGGCATGCCTTTTCTGTATTTCTATGGTTTAAAAAAACCTGTTGGGTGCCCATCAAGGGAAGCCTTGCTGTATGGGCGCTACCTAGCCAGAGCTATTGAGCTTTTTTTGAAGTCTTCCTTCATCTGAATAAATACACAAGTCTAAAAGTTCCCAGTGCCACTTTGAGTATATTGTTCTGGATAACTTGGCTTTGTCATTGGGATATTTTGTACATAAGTCTCTATAGGATGACTGTATTTCTATAGTAGGTGGTAAAAATTAAGTATCAGTTAACTTTATAAGAAAAGCTGCCTCAGGGCTATTGTTCCTAATGGTAACCGTGACCCTGACCAGAGCTATGAAACACTGGCAACTTTTTTGTTTTACTTGTTTTACTTTTTTTTTTACTTGTTTTACAGTGTATTTAGAATAACAAAACAACATATTTACATATGTCACACATATCATTCCTTGCTATCTCAACAAATTTACATGTAATATGGCAATAATGGAAGTGGCAGAACACATTGGAGCTCACAGATAAAACAGCTTTTTTGTTAATTAAAAAAATTGCAGCATGAAATACAGAGACTTGATAATGAGCATTTCTACAGGATGCAGTCAGATTGTTCACAGAGGAGCATAATTGTTCCTTAAAATGAGCCTGTGCCCAGACAATGTTTACTAAATATTTACATATTCTACACAAGCAGAACAAGTACTTTAAAACAAACCCTCATTTGCCTCCGTAGCTATAGGCATTCTGGAAAAATTAATCTCCAAAGTACACACGGAGGCAATTACATTTTTTCTCCTTTACTTTCAACAGTCACAGAATCTTGACAGCCTGCTAGCCTTCCAATTTAAACACACAGCAGGAATTTCTAAGCGTACATTAATCCTATTGCATTACAGTAACGCACACTACATGTGCTTGTGTAATTCTGTGCCACCATTCTGTGGCAAACCAACGCACCTTTGTGATGCTTAGCCAGATATGGAACATGCACCATATTTGGCATATCTTGGTGCATTAGGCAGCCCATTCAAATGAATGACCTTAACCCGACATAAGTTAATATGTGTAACAAGGCTTGTTTACACACCACAAGGACATGAATGGGTCCTCATCTGCTAGAAATCAATTGAAACCCAACTTTAGGGTCTTTGTGATATTTGAGGATATTTGAGATAGAATTATTTCACAATATAGGCAGCTAGAAGAGTCAATGATGACTTGATTTTAAGCTCCTTTGCGACTTGTCAAGAATATAAAAATGCTTTAATGTTTCTTGTTTAGGCACAGAGGCATTTTAAAGGTTGTTGGTAGGAAGAGAGACAAATGCAGGTATAACACATCTGTATCAGACAATTGAGGGACATAAACTAAATAGTAGTGTAGAGTAGAGTAGAATAGTGTAGGTACCTCTTATCTTCAAGCTACAGCTCTGTCCCCCTAGTTAAAGATCACTACTTTTAGGTAAGTTGGTGTTTAAGTGGCTTACTCCCTCCATTGTCTGCTACAGATCTGTTATACCTGTATTATGTCCCTTTTTCTGCCAACAAGGGACAATTCTGCTTCTCTGTGAATGACTTGATGTCAAACATGTGACTTCAGCCTGTAGATATGCTTAAGATCAAGCTTCAGAATTGTAAGTGCATTTAATATATTTTTTATGCATTAAAAGGTGTTTGACTGTGAAATCCAGATGGCTCTGTTTGTTTCTTTGTCATTTTCAAGAATAGCAAAATTGTTTCTAAAGCATTCACCTTTTACTTAAACATAGGCAGGGTTTATCCAAAATTTCAAGGGAAAAATGTAACTGAAGAAGAATTGATTGCTTCCACAATTATACCTTTTTGTCATGAAGATTTTGGCATTAGTGTTGGATAGCTAGTTGTTTTCTAAATCTATTCAGTGCGCAAGGTACTGTTGTCAAGATTTCCTCCTGAGATCATGTCATTCAAGTTCCTCTAAAGGATCGTTTTCATAATTGACTTGGTGAATGAGGAAATCTATAGCTTAAGAGGGTTGATTTAAATGAAAAAAGCAGCTGTTAACACAAGTAGAAACCCCAATAGCCTGTCAAAACTAGGTTTAGGTTGTGCATATAATTCAGTGAATATGATGAATATGATGGTGAGGTTACTCAAAGACACACAGACTTAACTCAATTATACAATTCTTAATGACAAGTATGGTAAACTTAACCATACATGTTAAATGCACATCCCATAATACCTGTGAATCATAGAAAAAGAGGCAGGGAATGAGGTAAAATCAGCAATAACAGATTTATCTATCTGTTCTACACCTCAGCATGTCAGCATGACAACCTGACAACCTGATTTCCCTTTGTCCTTCATTTAAAATGCAAAAATACATTCCACTGCCACTGCTCATATTGTAATCTCAAATAGGCACTGGCCGCTTAACAAAAAAAAATCTTCCAGATGGAGTACTGTGTATGCCTGTATTTACAGAGTTTTAACTAGCTATATGCAGGTTTAGAGATGAGCTGAACAACCCCCTGTTCGGTTTGCGCAGAACTTTCAAACATCACAAAAGTTAGAAAACTGAATAATGAACCCCATTGAATTCTATGGGACCTGAACTGGAAAAATCCAAAGTGACTATTTTGAAGGCTTATATGCAAGTAATTAGGCATACAATGGTTATGAGGGTCTGGGCACTGCCCTGGGGGACATGTATCAAAGATTTTTTTTTTTTTGTAAAAAACATCATTTTTAAATGAGCAGTGATTTACTGATGCCTAAAGTAAAACCATCAAAATGAGAAATAACAATAAAAATGAAAAATTCCTTTAAATATATGATACATCTGTATCATGTATAGAGCCTGCTGCAGCAATAATGGCATTTATAAAGCCCAAAAAAAATCATTTTCTATTCAAGCTTTCTTTATTTTCAAACTAATGACTTGGGGAGCCAGTCTGTATAATGAGGCCACAATTTAGTGCAGTCGGAACAAGTTTAGAGATTTTTTTGTATAAATTCTGGTGTCCCTTTCGCAGACTTTGTAAAGAAGTAACTGGTGCGAAAAAATTGGGAATTGTGTGTTGGTGGTGCCTTCACACCTTAACCCTATAGAACAGGGATATGCAATTAGAAGATCTCCAGCTATTGCAAAACTACAAGTCCCATGAGGCATAGCAAGACTCTGAAAGCCACAAATATGACACCCAGAGGCAGAGGATGAGACTTGTAGTTTTGCAACAGCTGGAGGTCCGCTAATTGCATATCCCTGCTATAGAGGTATTCTTGATGAAAGCAAGAATTGGCCTTGCTGTCAAAAATTGCAATGCTATGCACCTGTCTAACAGGTGCGGATAAATTGGTCTTTGGGTGTCAGTGGTGCCTTCACACTATAACCCCATAGAGGTGCTCTTGATGAAAGTAAGAATTGGGCTTGCTGTGAAAAATTGAAATTTGATGCCCCGTTCAAACATTTGCAGGAAAATTGGTCTTTGGGTGTCTGTGGTGCCTTCCCACCATAACCTTATAGAGGTACTCTTGATGAAAGCAAGAATTGCCCTTGCTGTCAAAAATTGCAATGATATGCACCTGTCAAACAGGTGTGGAAAAGTGGTCCTTTGGTGTTAATTGTGCCCATAAAACCTTCACCAAAAATTTTCTTCCAGATGAAATCAACACCCACAAAGCTAGGCAGCCTAGACTGTCTTTCAGAGATTTGTGATCTAGAAAGCACTAAATGAGAAACATTGGCATCATGGGCTTGATAGCTGCTGCTAATCCAGGACTGATTCTTTTTGATAAATGTCAGTCGGTCCACGGAGTCGGTGGACAGACGCACTCTCTTATCTGTCACAAAACCACCGGCAGCATTGAATGCCTGTTCGCAAAGCACACTGAATGCAGAGCAGCCCAACAACTCTATTGTATTCTGTGTAAGTTCTGGTTAGTGGTCTATTCTCATGATCCAGTAACCCAGTGGATCCTCAACTGGATAGCTCTCCATATCTGTTTTCACCCCTAGATAATCTCCTACCATATGATGAAGATGTTGCCAATGGGATGTGGAAGCTGACAGCCCTGGGTGCCGAGGACTAAAATAAAATTGAAAGGCATCACTGAGGCGCTCCTCTCTTGTCCAACAGAAGCCTCAAAATGATGTTTTCCACCAGACTTTAACCACTTCAGCCCCAGAAGAATTTACCCCCTTCCTGACCAGGCCATTTTTTGCGATATGGCACTGCGTCACTTTAACTGAGAATTGCGCGGCCATGCAATGCTTTACCCAAATAAAATTTACGTCCTTTTTTTCCCACAAATAAAGCTTTCTTTTAGTGGTATTTGATCACCTCTGCAAATTTTATTTTTTATGCTATAAACAAAAGAAGAGCGACAATTTTGAAAAAAACACAATATCTTTTACTTTTTGCTATAATGAATATACCAATTTAAAAAAAAAAAAAATTCCTCAGTTTAGGCTGAAAGGAATTCTTCTACATAATTTTTGTAAAAAAAATTGCAACAAGCATAAATTGATTGCTTTGCACAAAAGTAATAGCGTCTAAAAAATAGGGGATAGATTTATGGCATTTTTTTATTATTATTTTTTTTAACTAGTAATTTCGGTGATCTGCGATATTTATCAGGACTGCGATATTGCGGCTGACAAATTGGACACTTTTGACACATTTTTGGGACTATTGATAATTATACAGCGATCAGTGCTATAAAAATGCACTGATTACTTTATGAATGTCTCTGGCAGGGAAGGGTTAACACTAGGGGTGATCAAGGGGTTAACTGTGTTCTCTAGGTGTATTCTAACTGTAGGGGGAATGGGACTGTCTGGGAGGAGAGAGAGATCGGTGTTCATACTTAGTATGAACACACGATCTGTCTCCTCTCCCCTGAGAGAACCGGGATTTGTGTGTTTATCATGGGTGCCCAGCGGTCATCGCACCCTATGGGCACTTGCATTGGCTCCAGGCACACGCCTCCGGCGGCGCATGTGCGTCTCCTACAGCATCTTAAAGGGCTGACGTACAGCTACAACGGCTCGCCCAGGGGAGCCATTCTGCTGCAGTATAACTTTGGAGGCCGGTCGGAAACCGGTTAAAGCGTGTGTAAAGGCAAACTTTTCTTTTAATTATTGTCAGATGCCCATTATTGCTCTAGATCAGCTTCCTGGTAGTGAAAACAGTAGACTATGTCTATGCAATGTATGTTGCTACAGCTGCTTGTACCCTCATAAAGGGGAGCACATGACAAATGCAGGATAACAATTAGGAGACAGTTTTCACCCCATAAGAATACTTGGAATTCCTGAAAAAGTTGTAGGATCTCCAATTATTCTTTAAATGAAAGCTGCATATTTGAAAAGATTGAAAACAACTATCGAAATTGGTGGTGGTTATAGTCTGTCACATTCAACTGGACCTGATTTGTAAAGTTGAAGTAATATTACAGGATAAGTCCATCTAAATGTGACTAACTACTATTACTAGCAATACTATGGGTTGAGATATGGGAACCCTGACCGACAACTATTGAAATAACATATTAAAGCTTATATGAGAATGCAGTGTTTAGGTTTAGATCTATATTAACAAAGGAAGAGACTCTATTGTCACTAGCACCTCTACCACCACCACCTACGGCTGCTCTGACACTGTTTTTCTTTCTCCTGCAAGATAATCAGTTAAGATTAATATTAGTGCAACAAAACATATTGTTTTCATTTTTTTTTAATCAGTTTGCCTGAGGGCATCTAGTAAGACTAGGAATAACCCGTAGATATTTGATTGTTTCTTTATAAGTCTAAATGAAAAGCAATAGTGCTACAGATGATAAGTATTCTCAACAAATCCAACACATTCTGCTATAAATTCAAAGCAAGCAAAACTGTTCGCTTCAACAACTTATGTTTGTTCATTTTATTTGATCCTCTACTGTTACAGTACAATTGCTGGCTTTAGCTGGAAGGTCTAGTGTCTGACAGGAGTTCAGTGTCAAATGTATCAGTAACCTGAAAAAAAACGAAAGTGTACAAAAGCATGTTTCCCTGGTTCACCAATTTTCCAGCACTAGTTTTTGTTTAACTCATTTTATTCAGAATTCTATATATTTTGTTATAATAATTTTCTATTATAGTTTCTCTCATAGTGTATCTTGATCTGTTGAATTCAGTGGTTTATATTATTTGTACTGAATGAAATCACTTCCATTTTAGGTAGTTATCTTTGTTGTGCCATGCAGACACCATTCATTATGTATCCCCACTGAATGACAGTTTGAATGGCAGTTCTTTCTAGTTTATTAGATGATAACGCAAGGAGGTGCATGAAGTTCTTGCTCCAGAGCTGCTTCTTTTGTTCTAATGATCAGTTGTGTCAAGGAGTCTGATTCAAAGATAAGAAGGAGATGTGGGGGTGTTACATTGATATTGCTCCCATCTTTCAAAGACATCTATCATTTTGTTTTATTCAGCTTACTGACTGCTGAAAGTAACTTAAATGATTTAAGACAAAATATTTTAGGGCTAACAAAAATCAAATGGTATTATGCAAATTGTATGTGCATAGACTGAATCGACAACCAGACAATGAGAAATCTGCTCAAGCTCACATGTAATGAGCAGTGTACAAAACGTCATATTCTGAACATCCATACCTCCTAACCAAACCAAAACAACCACAAGGAGAACACAATATCATATTATTGTATGTTTGTTACATTCAGTGGTACATTAATACAGTTGTTATTATTACATTTAGTTTATCTTAGACTGATATTTCTGTTACAGGATAATAATGGGTTATAAATATTCCTACAGACTGTGTAAGCAGCATGGGTAAACTGATAAAAGAAATGCTAAGATCTACAAGAAGACACCTGGGTAAACCATAAAGTTGGCCATACTCTTTGCAATTTTTAGTTAATTTCTACCATTTTCTATCCACCTGGACTCACAAATATGATCACAAACAATTGCCAGAATTGAAGCAATCTACCATCTACAAGTTTATCGACCACTGGAATTAAATTGATTGCAAAGTCCAGAACTGGGCAATAAATTGACAGCTTTGACATTTTTTGAGTGAGCTAAACAAGAAAAACCACTTGAACTTCTCAGAATGCAATCAGATTTTTCAGCTAAATTTTAACAGGGAAGTTTTGATTCCAGCTCCAAATCAACATTTTATGTCTTCAATGCCCTTTGCAATTTCAACAGAAAATGAAATCAAAAGATCAGCTTGCCCCATGTGTGGCTGGATTTTAAGATATAATAAACCAAATGGTAATTCAGCCAATATGCCCATGAATAACTGAGATTTCAGATTAATGCGGGCCATACATGGGTCCAATTTCAAACGTTTTTTCTTTGAAGATCAGAAATTTCATGTGTTTTGTAATCCAATGGTGCCACTATTGATTTCGAAACTTGAATAACCAAGCCTTCAATTTCATCTCATATTACTACAGAAAATACATTTTGTGACCGGGAATTTTCTTTTCATTCCAGGTCACTGCTCATGCACATTTCTTTTTCAATCATATTTCTCGCACAATTCTCCCATCATTGTTTATACATTTTTTTTTTTTTTAAATATATATAATAATTCCAACATGTCCAATCACTCAAATTTGATGGCCACACGAAAAGTGGCCATTTATGTGGCCCACTAATGGTGAGAAATTCAAATGAAATTTCTTAGTTATGAGTTTTGAAAGAAAATTGTTGTGGAATTGAAACCCACGTATGGCCTGCTGAGAAAAATCATAGTTTTAGTAGAATGCCAGTGGGTTCATTCACCTGCTGGATGTTTATGATATGCAGAGACCTTCTTGAATACGTAAACACCCATGATTAATACAATAAACAAAAGGACCTGAGAATTGCTGCAAAGAATAAAATCCTTAAAGAGACTAGCGCCCAATTTGTTACACATCTCCCAGCTTTGAGCCATAGACTCAACCCTGGGAAAATGATAGCCCTCTAGGTTTCTGGGGTACTTCACCTGCCTTCGGAGGTTGGGGGGTTCTAGCTCCAGTATCCTAACTACAGCATCCTGCACAAAAATCAGTGCAGGACTGGAGTTTTTCTACTTGTTTGCTGTGGTGCATTATGAATCATTAATTTGAGCAAGTTAAAGAGCAAGTAAACCCTTAGCGAAAAAACGAGAAAACAAAAAAACCTGCAAGATAAAGGCATAATTAGGGGTGGATGAGGGAATCCTCCTCACTGAGCCTTTGTATTCTGATGGTGGGGACCTTTCCCCACCATCAGAATACACTGATCAGCACTGCCAGCTATAGCCTGTGGTGCTGATCAAGCAGAGAAAACTTGACGGGGAGGTTGTACAGAAGTTGTTTGGTAGATTGACCTCTTGACAACTAAAGTGCCCATAGATGGATCGGTTGCTACCCAGCCAAATTTCGATCCCTGAATGGCTGACTTTATGTATAGTGTGTTGCTAAACCTTTAGAGAGAACAAGTATACCTTTAAGATAAACCTGCTCTCTATTCCATTATTGCTATATATCTAGGTCCTAAGTTGTGAGCTCAGACAGTTTAGTGATATAATCCTCATTTTGAAAAGTATTCATGATGTGGCAGGGTTGCTTCATTTGTATTTGTGAATGGATGTGTAGCACTACCCCCCGTGAGGGCCACTTAAAGAATTTGAACCCCACTGGTTGCCCTGACCCTGCAAGTCCTCTGACACCTTTAAGTGCCGGTTCAAACAGGGGTGGCTTCAAAGTTGTCCGACTCTGAAGCCTCCCCATACAGCGAGACTTCAGCACAGCTTGAAAAACCACTTCTGTATAGAAGTCAGCGCAAGCCACTCTGAAGTAAGTAGTACAGGAACCTTTTTCCAAGTCGGAGCGACTTAAGTCGCTCCTATTAGAACAGTTCCATTGCAATGCATGGAGCGCGGCTTGTCAGGTGGCTAAGTCGCCTGACAGGTTGACCTTGTGTGAACCGGCACTAACGCCCTGGGTTCAGACATTCTTGTGATGACCAAAAAACAATTAGAGACACACAGAAATCAAGTGAAACTTGTTTACTGATGTATTAAGAGCAGACTTAGACTTGTCACCTACTGAGAGTTTACTATGACAATTAACACTCACATAATAATTAGAGTCCCAGGTCAAAATAGAGCCTTTGTTGCACCAAAAGCGTTAATCCTTTGTAGGGGGTGAATATGTTGTAGTCCCTTGGAAAAAGAGAAGACCTTGTGTTTTCAGCTAGATCTTTGATGGTATGGTAGGATGAACACTGTTGCTGCTTAGCAGTGAGTAAGTGTAGCACAGGGTTCTACAGGTTTTGGCAAAAGAAAGACAGTTATCTGCATGCAGTGTCCCTTTGTGTTAGGATGGTGGACAAGTTTGGTGGGGAGTGAAGTTAACACTCCACAACAGGTCTGTGGAGATCCTGGGTCTAGGGATGGTGCTTGATTTCCTGTTGTGCTGCTGCCCAGCAGGACCGAGCATGGGTGTGACGAAGGCGGCCTCCAGGCTGCCGCTAGATGACCAGAAGTGGCTGGCAGTGGATGCTCCTGTACACACACGTGAAAGCTCTTTCCCTGTAGCACAAGCCGTGACCAGGCCACAGCACGATCTGACACCGAGTCACTTGCTAGCAGATCCAAGCTGGAGTCCCAAGAGAGCAATCCCGACCTAACCTAGCCTTTTTATTACCTCTCCCAGCATTCTCCTCTACCTCCTCAGCTGGCTAGTACTTGTAGTCCATTACAGCCCGACTTAAATGCAAATCCTGGCTCCTTGAACTACAGGTCCCAAGATAATTTGTTTCACTCACTGATATTATTCACCCTGCTGGCAGGATATGATGACACGGAGTCTAAGCTGAGCACTAGAGAGAAACAGTCTCACTACAGTAAGTGCTGCAGAGTGTCTCCTGGTAAGGCAGGCAATATTAACCAGTCCTGGCTACATATAACAAAAACATCTGTTTTTAATCTAAAATATTAGAACACTCAAAAGGCTGGTTGAAGAGTGAGACATTTTTTTATTTTTCTATGGACTGCCCTGTCCATGTGCACAATTCCTTTTACTAGTCATTTACCTCAACAGGTGCCATATTTTCTTTCTTGGAATTAGCACAGACACACTAGGGGCCCATTCATACTATTGCATTGAATTATGCATTCACATTAGGACATGTTGTACTATGCTATACCATGCAGGCCATTAAGGCAGCCTATTTGTTTTGTTTTTTGTTCTGTGTTCGCGTACATGCATTATAGTTTGTTATGCCCTAACACACCGAAAAACGCCAAAAAGGCTCATGCAATGTTTTTTGTAATGCAGTGTTGTAGTGTGCTACTGTATGTTGTGGTGCTGTACTACCCATGTGTATTGGCAAGGTGCACTGAATAGGTGCAATGTATGATTACGCATTACCATCAGTTGTGGTACACAGCTACACATTAAGAAATACCACTGCTTTATATAATGTTCAGCCCTGTTGAATAGGGGGCCGAAAGTTCAGGCGGTGGAACCAATGGTTCTTCCCTACTAGTGAGTCATTCCAAATAGACAAATGGTTGGGGGTTTGGGCTACTTCTCATATAAGTTACTAAAGGGGGCATGTTGGGAACTAGACTTGCAATTTCTAAGAGATACAAAGCATTTTGGTCACTCAGATTCTGCAGAAAAACTACTGATTTTTTTTTTTCATTGCGTCAGATGTTTAGAATTTAGGTATTTTGTATAAAACTAGAAAAATAATTCATTAATTCAGTGACACATTTCCCTCCTTTCTTATCTGTCATGTTAACTTAAGCTCAGTACCAATTATGCCCTCTTAAACTAATAAAAAAGTAAAACAGACATGGTAAGACATGCAGTTTGCAAGAAAATATGGATGCAGTGCTAGTAAATCTTATGTGCATATTCTTCACAACACAGCATTAATCTGTAATAAAGCATAAATCTTTTATGGTATGAATTAGACCTTATGATACTTTGGCCCTGATTTACTGAAGGCATATGTCTGTAAGCTGGGCCATCGATCACAAGCCATGCTGGAGGGCAAAATATGCAGATTTACTAAATGCCCAAGGAGCGAATAACTATTCCTGGTCAGTGAAAATATGCACACAGGAATTAACTAACCTCAAGTAAGTTCCTTTAACATAACTGCCAATTTCCAAGAGCAGAACTTATAGCTTGGAGGAATAGGGGAGCAAAAAAGATTAAAGTGACAATTTAAAATAATATTAAACTTGTTTGTATTTATTTTTGGGTGAACATTTTGTTTCAAAAACAGACATTTTTGCTTAAAAAATATGTTATTAGAATGACAACTAAGTAATTTAAAACTACCATGTATTTTTCATAATGAATATGTTCATAACTGCTTGGAAAGTAACTTAATCATTTTTCATCAGTACATGAATATATAATAAATATATTGCTGAATTCTAAAATTTAGTAGACTACCCTTTAGTAAGGATTCTCAGTTGAAAAACAAACCAAAGTATTATCAGGTAAAATAGGAACGTCACACCTCCCCCCCACCCAATGTTTTTTTGGGAGGGTTAGCTTCAAAAAACATATTCACAAGCCCAGTGTTGTCCTGCTACAAAACACTGTCACATGCCAGGTCCTGCACCACCATCAGGTGCCAGCTGTCTTTTCCAGGTTCTTGCAACCAGCCCCTGACCCCAGGTCTGCCCTCAAGCTGCTCTTGTAGCCTCCTGGAATATATTAACCCAGCATTGGTGTCAGCAAACACATTATTAACCCCCAGCATTACCCCCCCACACACACTGCACAAATAGCCACACACTGCACAAATACCCCCACACTCCATAAACTACCCCCCACACTCCATAAAATACCCCACACACTCCATAATTACCCCCACACTACACAATTACCCCCCACACTACACAATCACCCTCCACACTACACAATCACCCTCCACACTGCATAAAATACCCCCCACACTGCCCAAATTTCTACCTCAGTCACCCCACTAAGGACTTTGCCTCAGTGTGATGGCTCACTCACCTCTCCTGGCAGTCAGGATCATCTGCCTCCCGAGTCCTCTCCTCCTGGCTTCCATGCAGGCCTAGTGACAGGGTACCCAGAGAACACAATCTCCCGCCCTGAGTTGGCAGCAGGACCCTGGTTTGGGGCTCTGGTCGATTGTCAATGCCTAGGTGGGCGGATCGATGAGCGGATCCTTCCTCTGCTCTGTTCTCTCTCTGGGCTGCAGCAGCGTGCAGCGGAGAGGACAGAACAGATGGAGAGGTAAAGCTCTTTGGCGCCTCTCCCTCTGCGGTGCCTGGGTGCAGTTCAAAAAGACGTCCTGGATAGGAGGTCGACCGATATGGGTTTTTCTCTGGCCGATGCCGATATTTAAATATCGGGGCGGCCGATGGCCGATACATGATGCCGATTTTTGTGGCCGATATTTTAGGCCGATTTAAAAAAAAAAAAAACCTCACCCAGTCCACTCCTCCCTGCTTGCTCCTGTCACTCTACCACACACTTGATGTCCTCAGTACAGATGGCACTGGTTGGCTGTGGCAGGTGGCACTGGTTGGCTTAGGCAGGTGGCACTGTCTGTCACTGGCAGGTGGCATGGATTGGCAGGAGGCACGGATTGGCAGGTGGCACTGATTGGCACTGACAGATGGCACTGGCAGGTGGCACTGATTGGCAG
This sequence comes from Aquarana catesbeiana, assembly GCF_042186555.1. Classification (NCBI taxonomy): domain Eukaryota; kingdom Metazoa; phylum Chordata; class Amphibia; order Anura; family Ranidae; genus Aquarana; species Aquarana catesbeiana. Next base: position 244,343,665 of record NC_133326.1, on the reverse strand, counting down.
TGGCACTGGTTGGCACTGGAAGGTGGCACTGGCAGGCATTGGCAAGTGGCACTGGTTTGGAACTGGCAGGTGGCACTACTGGCACTGGCAGGTGGCACTGATTGGCATGGCACTGGCAGGTGGCACTGATTGGCGTGGCACTGGCAGGTGGCGGCAGGTGGCACTGGCAGGCACTGGTTGGCACCGGCAGGTGGCACTGATTGGCGTGGCTTCTGGCAGGTGGTGGAAGGTGGCACTGGCAGGTGGCATTAATTGGCAGGGGCACTGGTTGGCGGTGGCACTGGCAGGCACTGGTTGGCGGTGGCACTGATTGGCGGTGGCAGGTGGCACTGGCAGGTGGTACTGGTTGGAGGTGGCACTGGCAGACTGGTTGGCACTGGCAGGTGGCACTGATTGGCGGTGGCACTGATTGGCAGTGGCAGGTGGCACTGGCAGGTGGTACTGGTTGGAGGTGGCAGGTGGCACTGGCAGACTGGTTGGCACTGGCAGGTGGCACTGATTGGCGGTGGCACTGGCACCGACAGATGGCACTGACTGGCACTGGCAGGTGACACTGGCAGGTTTCACACTGAGCAGGGTGTAACCGTGTGTGTGAAACTGACAAGGAGCTGTCCATACTCAGCGCTTGATGCTTGTGTGAAGCTGACACGTAGCACAGAGGAGAGAGACACAGGGATCTGTCAGAATTGAGGTTGATGTCGGGGTGGGCGGGACCCAGCCGGGGTGGGCGGGACCAGCAGCTATCAAACACCAGCCAATGATTGGGCAGCTTAAGAAAAGGGGCGGGCCACATACACGTAGCGGCCCGCCCAGATCCCATTGGCTGGTGTTTGATATTGGCCGGGTCCCGCCCACCCCGGCTGGGTCCCGCCCACCCCCAACATCAACATCAAATCTAACAGATCCCTGTGTCTCTCTCCTCTGTGTTACGTGTCAGTTTCACACAAGCATCAAGCGCTGAGTGTGGAGAAGGGAGGAGGAGCGGCGGCCAGTGCTATATATCGGCCTAATGGCCAAATATCGGTCGACCTCTAGTCCTGGATCGGCCCTGCCTGCGGGCCATTTTTAACTGGTCCGCGGGCCGCAGATGGCCCGCGGGCCGGTACTTTGAGACCCCTGGCATAGAATATAGCATAAATGCCTTTACAACCACTTTAATGAGCTTTAACACACCTCAACTCATTAAAAAATAGTTCATGCTGTATTTTATTTCAGATCAACAAAACAGACATTGTGGTGTTGTGCACTGTAACACAAATGCTTTCTCGAGGTGCAATGGAATAGATTAGCAATAGGAATTTCATTTTTGCTAAGTTTCTCCCTAAGGGTTAACTACTTCTAAATAGATGCAGACACTGCACCTTTCCCCATTCAGGCCCGGTTCACACTGGTGCGACATATGCTCCAACACATGGGAATACATGTCTCATAACGTGTACAAATCAATGATTCCCTATGACAGCCGTCTTAACTAGTCCTACTTTTGTCCATCTGACTTTGAAAAAGGTTCCTGTGATACACGATGCACTGGCAAGTTCATAACTGGTCCAAACATTGAAAAAATGGTACAAATGCAGTATCCCCATACTCAGGAGGAGAAGCAGAAGGTGGTTTGGAGTATAATTCTAACTATGCCCATACTGTGTGTGAAAAATATCTTATGTAGCGAGGTCACAGGCCTCCTTAGTCTAATGAGAACCTCCAGAGCCAGGGACAGCTGACATTCTTCTGTATAGAGTGGGTTGCAAGGCATGGTGGGTGTAATGCAAGATAGATTCATGGGCACAAGACACTTCTAGAATGCAAAGAAATGTATTTCTCTTAAACAGAACTGTGGGAGAGAGAGTAAGGGGCAGGACACCCTTAGGTAGTTGTGGTGTTAATTGGCAGACTTCTACAGGTAGACAGCCATGCAGGGAAAGGCATCCAGCAAGACACCACATCTGCATGTGTAGGAGCGCTGTCTCCTATGGCAACAGTCTTATAACAGTTCCTAACACAAGTTGTAACAAACTCCTTTACTTCCTCTACAATCACTTCTTGTAGATTCTCAGCCCACTGAGCTCCCAGTCTCTCTCACTAGACTTGCTGGTTCACTGGCACTGAACCCCTTGAGCTATTCCAATCGTCTTACTTAGTATCTTCCTCAAACGTCACCCCCGCTTCCCTGCTGGGTCCCTGGCTTGGCACTCCAGATACTCCTCAAGCATCACCCTACTGGCTGGGTCCCTGGCTTGGCATCTGCTGAAGTTTCCCGATTCTTCACTGTCCCCGTTTGGTGAGAATACTGCTCTGGTACTTGCTTCAGCTACTCACTGTGGTCCCCGGTAATAAGGTGGTTGGTCCCTTAGTGGCGACAGCTTTCTGTCTACCTCCAACCACGACAGGTTCTCCGGCCGGCAGACCGGTCACTTCAGGTTGGACTGCAAGCCACAGTCCCAACCCTATGCTGCTCTCTTGCTTCTGGATAGACCCTTGAACAGCCTAGCAGCCAGATGTACCCGGGATAGGCCCAAACTCCAGCCTAGCAGTCCGGGCAGCTCAACACACGTCCACCCAGACAGCCGTCCAGGTGGCACAGAACACAGATCACCTGACTCCACCCGAATATGTAGGCTCTCCCAGCAGGCTAAGGAGCCCAAGAAAACCCCTGCCCATTGGCTGAGACACCCCATAGACTCCTAACCTGTCCTTGCATCACCTTTATATTATCTAATATTACCAGGTACCTCAGCCACCCAGCGACAGAAGAGAGAAGTGCAGCAATTCCAGACTTAGGGTGAAATCAATTGATCCCTAACAATTGGCCAAGGCAACTATAGCAGGTAAATTTAGGAGCAACCCTGCCTAAACATCAGGGTGCTACACTTATAAAACTGACAACTTGTTTTTGTGTAAAAACTCAACATAGGAGGGAAAATTCTACAGTTCAAGTTTTAACAGTTTTTCTACATTTTAAGAAAAATGGACATTCATTTGAGGACAATGAGGTGCACATTTTGGACAAGGAAGACACATGGTTCGCAAGAGGTGTGAAAAGGCCCATATACTTCAAACTGAACTGGAACAACCGTCATTGAACAGGTCATTGAACAGGTAGGCTTTCAACATATAATTCCTTGTCAAAAGAAGTTTATTGAGTATACAATGTTATAAAGATACATAAAGTAAGTTTACAAGGATCTATAAAGTAAGCTCATTATTTTACAGTAGGGTTTATATAGGTAAATATCATGCAATTTCAAATATTAAACATTGGGTTCACGTAAACCTAAATTAAAGATATATATCATTTCCTTAGTTACTTTTGTAGGTATTTAAATGATTTATACCTACTATACATATTGTTTACAAGTAGAGTGTATATAGGTCAAATAAATTCTGATAATGAGCTTTAATCGTAAGGTGGAGAAAAGGAAAGAGAAAGAAGAAAAAGGGTTGAAAGGTAGAGGTATGGTCCACAAGGTTGTCCCGCTCGTCAGTTTATTATTCTTTTTAGTTCTCTTTGAAGCCTTAGAATGGGTGTCTTTGTAAGTCATTTAATCTGTTACCATGGCAACAGGACAGAGTCATTGAAGTTTGACAGGAACTGTTGTTTTATCCAAGGATGCCAAAGTTTTTCAAATTTTGGAATTTGATTTTGATCGATGGCTACCATCTTAGCATGGGACATTGTATTATTCATTCTGTGAATTGTTTCTGCTAGTACCAATGTAGGAGATTTCCATGCCTTGGCCACTGTTTGTTTTGCAGCCGTTATTAGTTGGATCATAAGTTTGAATTGAGAGAGTGTTAACCATTCCGGTTTTAGATTAAGTAAAGTTAAATATGGATCTGGTTGTATTATTTTTTTAAATATTTTAGATGCAATCACGAAGACTTCCTTCCAGAAGGTTTGGATTACTGGGCACGTCCACCATATGTGTAAATATGTGCCTATTTCTGGGCATCCTCGAAAACAAAGAGCTGAGGTATTAGGTGAATATTTTGCCACTCTAGCGGGTACAAGGTACCAGCGAGTTAGGACTTTATAATTTGTCTCCAGTGCTAAGATGTTGGGTGAAGATGACTTAGATGTGAGCCATATGTTAGACCAGTCCGTGTCTTCTAAAGTTCGTCCCAGGTCCTCCTCCCACCTCTGAACGTAAGAGGGTCTATTAAGATTTGCTACTCCATATAATTGATTATAAAGTGATGAAATTGTACCTTTAGCAAATGGATCTTTTGTACAGATTGATTCAAAAATGGATAATTGGGATAATGGTGTATCCCCCTTTAGGAATGGTGTATAGAAATTTTTGATTTGGAGATATCTAAATATCTCAGAGTTTGGTAGATCATATTTTTCTCTAAGCGATGGGAATGAAAGGAATGATTTAGATGCTATGAAGTCATTTAGTGTCTGAATGCCTGATGTTGTCCAAGCTTTAAAAGAATTTGGGTAGATCCATGCCGGATAAAAGGCCGGATTTCTGATAAAAGAAAGGAGAGGATTGTGTGGAGATTGTAACTGATATTTGGTTTTTAGTTTATCCCAGAGAGATAAGAAGTGTTTAGTTATGAGATTATGAATTTTAAAGCGGTCTTTAGGATCAAGCCATAATAAATTTGATATTAATAGAGGGTCATTTTCTGAAGCCTCTATAAATACCCATAATGGGATTTCCTGTTTTGCATGGTATTTGGACAGACTGGCCAAATGTGCTGCTCTGTAGTAGTTAGTAAAATTAGGGTATCCCAGGCCTCCTTTATTTTTGGGAAGATGTAGTGTGTGTATAGGTATACGTGGTTTAGAAGAGCCCCATATAAACGAAGTTGCTCTTTTTTGTACTATTCTCAAAAAATAGGAAGGAATTGGAATAGGGAGGACTCTGAATAGATAAAGCAATTTGGGTAGAATAGTCATTTTGATTGCATTAATCTTCCCTATCCAGGATAAAGGAAGTTGCGACCATTGTTTTATTAGATTTGTGATCTGTCTTAATACAGGAGGATAATTGGTTGAGAATAAGTCAGAATGAGATGCTGTTAAATGAATTCCAAGATATGGGATTGATTTTTCTGCCCATGTGAATGGGAGTGCAGCCCTAGCCGGGATCAATTCCATGTTTGTGAGTGAAATATTAAGCACTAGGCATTTCTTAGGATTAATCATAAGGCCGGATAGGGCTGCAAATCCATCAAGAGCTGGTATTAAGTTAGGACCAGAGACCTGTGGTGATGATAGAAAAAGTAATATATCGTCTGCAAATATACATAATTTGTGTGTAATACCTCCTACTTCAATGCCAGTTATAGTTTGGTTTGTTCTGATGTATTGGGCCATGGGTTCGAGTATAAGGGCAAATAATAAGGGAGATAATGGGCAACCCTGTCGGGTACCTCTTTCGATATTAAAGGCTTCAGATTTGTATCCAGCATATTTTATATAGGCTTTGGGTTTATTATATAATGCTTTGATCCATGTTAAAAAGTGGGGTCCAAAACCCCATTTTTGTAATGAATATTGCATATATTGCCAAAATACTGTGTCAAATGCCCTCTTAATATCGAGAGATAGAAAACATAAAGGGATTTTCCGTTTTTTAGCAATATGTGCCAATAACACTGCCCTGCGTATATTATCGCCTGCCTGTCTATTTGGCATGAAGCCTACTTGATCTCTATGTATTAATTTTCCTATAATGCTATTGAGGCGTTTTGCTATTATTTTTGCTAATAATTTAATATCGAGGTTTAACAGAGAGATAGGCCAATAATTCACACAGGAAGTATCATCAGAAAGGGGTTTTGGGATCATACAAACAATTGCCATTAGTGTTTCTTGCCGAAAAGAATGTCCATCTAGAAGTTTGTTAACAGTTTCAGTGAGAATGGGAGAGAGTATTTCTGAGAATGTTTTATAGTATAAAGCCGAGTAGCCGTCTGGGCCTGGTCTTTTGTTAAGTTTTAGGTCTTTTATGGCGTTAGCAACTTCATCTATAGTTATAGGCTCATCCAAACTGCTTTTTTGATTCTGAGATAACTCAGGTAAGGTTATTTTTGAGAAGAAGGATTCAGCCTCTGTAGGATTAAATTCATTGTTTGTCTTGTATAAAGTTGCGAGAT